>NC_023751.2:4679378-4787734 GCF_000499845.2 Phaseolus vulgaris | reverse complement strand
GGAGGCATGATGACGACATCGCTGTTGATGGATATCCACTAGGAGAGGATTTATTAATGAAGGAAGAGGATTTTCACCTACACATTTGAAGTTTTTCCTTCTAGTCTTCTCACAAATTAAAAGAAGTCAAAGAGAAGATCAAGCCTAAAGATAAAGAAGTCTACAAACTCTCAAATAATAGGCTTCATATTAAATATCTCTCTTTATAGTTTATTTAAATTGTAAATAATATAGAATAATGTTTAGAAAGGTGCTTAGAGGGAAACATGAGACACCTCTTTGTAAAAGCATCTTTAGGCTTAGTTTAGCAAATTCTATAAGCTTGGGGAGTGAGCTTAGTAAGGGGGTGTGATCTTAGGAGTTTTTTGGGTAGCTTAGGGAATAAGCTATGTAAATGACCAGCCCTTACTCCTATAAAAGGAGGGCTTAGGTCCTTCACAATTCAGATTGGAATTTTATAGTAGAGAGACTATACTCAATTTGGGAGAGAATTTGTGAGTTTTGAGTCTTCCTCTTCTTTGCCTTATCTTGTGAGCTATGGTGAGCTTCAAGTGGTGGCACTCCATCACTTATCTTGGTTCAAGGTTCCAAGTGGCGTGAATGGCTCTTCCAATCCTCAAAATCCAGCAAGCATCTTCATATAAGTGTCTTCTTTCCTTTCTTCAATTTTCCATTCGGTAGTTTCATTTCCTAATGTGCTTCCTTCATTTTCTACCATTTACATTCTGTTTTCCAGGTTTGTTCTTTGTTTCTTTTTCGGTTCAGTAGCTAGTTCTTAATTCTGTTCAGTTTTAATTCTTGTTCTTCCTTCCTTTGTTTTGATTCAATTTGACAATACATGGACTTCAATATGAGTCTTGGTTGGTGCTTAGTTTTGGTGAGTTCTTCAATTTAGAACATTGATCCAATTCTAAAGTAAAGTGCCTTTCAAATCCAGCTCAAGTTGTTCCTAAGAATGTCAAGAATCATGTGTTCTTGTAGTTACATTCACATCATGTGGTATCTAGAGTCTAGGCTTGTTTTTGCTTAATTCTTGAGTTGTATTGCACTTTACTTTCAAGAGCTCTTTAATTCAAGTTGTTTACCATTCTGTTTTAGGATTTATTTGAGTTTTCTTGCTGTTTTCTTTTGTTACACCATGTGTTTGTGAAAAGGACTCTAGCACTCATTGTTCATATGAGTATGGCTGCTCTTTTGGAATGGCATTCTCCTTCCTAGAGCTGACCTTAAGCTTCCTTTCACTTGTGGTTATATCTTGTTATATGTCTTTTAATTTTGTAATCATGTCAAGTTTTGTCTTAGTCATGTTATTCCATAATTGTCATTACTTCTAGTAGTACTTTTATTGCTTTAATTGTTTCTTGCTTTGGTTTACTTTCTGTTTTTTTTTTAGTTTATTGCTTGATCCTTTGTGCATTTTCATTTTTAGATATTGAGTTCATGCTTGTATTTTCATTCTATACAAGTTCCTTTACACAATTTCCATTATGTCTTTGCTAGTTCATCATACTGTTTTTCATTCCTAAATAGACTCCTCTGTTTTCTTACAAACGTGCTACTGTTTTCAATTTACTGCAATTAATTGGCTCATAGGAAATTTGTGAAAATTTGGATTTACATACTTCAAAGTGTTACAAAAGCATAGAAAAAAGAATCACTCAAAAATTCCAAGTACACAAAAAATGATAAATAAAATACGAAAAGTGTACAATACTGCCGAAAAGAATACGGTAATTGGCAGCAATTTTGAAAAATTTATTTCTCTCAATTGGCTTACTGTTTTTACCTCATTCCAGTGCCATTTTTAAGTTAAGACATTGAAGTTTCTGTGGTTATTTTTTCACATTCCAGTTCGCTTTCAATCGGTACATTTAAATCTGTAAACATAGCACAGTTTGCTTTTAAAAAAAAATAAAATTCCAGTAGCTGTTTTCTGTTTTCTTTTATCTACTCTAGCACTTTTCTTTAGGACTCTTTTTGTGTGCCTTCTTTATTCATTGAGTTCCTTATTTTCTTGATTGTCTTTCATTCATATTCTTTCTAGTTTGTCATACATTGCTCTCTGTTTTTGGTTTAGCTTTTATTTGTTTACACCTTTTCTTGCTTGTCTTTTTGTTCTTCTTAAAGTTGTGTGGAGACTTGTTCTTAAGTAAGTTGGTTTGCTGTAACATATTTCACTTGAAGCTACTCCATTTCACAAGCAAGGCTTGGTTGAGGACAGAATATTTTCTTGGAGTGGTTTGAGTGCTTTCTTGGGCATTTTTCCAGCAACCTATATCTCACTGTTTTTAATTGTTTAACAAGTTTCTTTCACTGTTTTGTTTCTGTTTTTGTGTATTTTCTGCTCATGGCTCATTTCTCTAGTGGAGAGTCCTCCAAACCATGCTCACCACAAAAGGCAGCCCTTTATGAGGACTTAAAGAATGCCAAGCAATCCAATGCTCACTATCTTGAGGTGATAAGGAAGATGGAAGCACGACTCCAAAGTTTGGAGTTAAACCGAGAGGAAATGCATCAAAACCGTGAGCAAAGAACTCCTCCTCCTAGTCGGCATTCTTCAAGGCACTCCCATGGTTATTATGAAGACAATCCAAGGCCAAGACATCATCACCATGAAGAGAGGCGCCAACATGTGGCTGGCCCTTGTTCTCCAAATGTAAAACTTCCTAGTTTAGTGGTGATAGTGATCCCAATGTATACTTAGGATGGGAGGCTAAGGTTGACCAAATTTTTGATGTAAATGGGGTTAGGGATGAGCATAGAGTTAAGTTAGCTTCTTTAGAATTTTTGGACTATGCCATGCAATGGTGGCATCAATACCTCATGGACATTGACCTACACAAGAGGCCGCCCGTGGTCTCTTGGAACGATTTGAAAGCATGTTTACGCGCTAGATTCGTACCCCCACACTTTAGGAAAGACCTTATGTTGAAACTCCAACGGTTTCATCAAGGCGCGCTAAGTGTGGATGATTACTTTAAACAACTAGACACGCTTTTAATTCGAGTTAATATGGATGAGAGTGAGGAGGCTAAGATAGCTAGGTTTGTGAGTGGACTTCGAAGGGATATTCAAGACGTGGTAGAGTTACAAGAATATTCTTCTTTGGAAAATGTGGTGCACCTTGCTAGCAAAATTGAAAATCAACTTGCAAGGAAAAAGGCTTTCAAAAATTCTTCTAAAGATAACTACTACCACTCTTCTTGGAAAAATAAAAACTCTTTTCAAACATCCCTTCTAAGGACTCTACTTTCAAACCTAGAGAGTCTAAGCCTTCCACTTCCAATGCTAGGCCTAAATCACCACAAAAATCGTCTAGTAAGAAGTGTTTTAAATGTTTAAGCTATGGACATATTGCTTCTAATTGCCCTACTAAACGAACTATGTATATGCATGATGGGGTAGATAGTAGTGAGCATGGGTCCGAATCTTCTAGACATTCCTCACCTTCTAGATCCCCAAGTGAGAGTGAAAGTGAAAGCCCACATGAGGGTGACCTATTAGTAATAAGACGCATGCTTGGACAAGTGTTAAAACCTTTTGATGAAACTCAAAGAGAAAATATATTTCATTCAAGGTGTCTTATTAGTGATAGAGTATGCTCTTTGATTGTGGATGGGGGGAGTTGTGCGAATGTGGCAAGCACAAGAGTGGTAGACAAACTTGGATTGCCTACCATCTCTCATGCCAAGCCCTACAAGTTACAATGGTTGAGTGAGGTGGGTGAGATAGTAGTGAACAAACAAGTCCTCATTACATTTTCCATTGGCAAATATAAAGATGAGGTCTTGTGTGATGTTGTTCCAATGGAAGCTACTCATATACTTTTAGGTAGGCCATGGCAATTTGATAGAAAAGTTTTTCATGATGGCTTTACCAACAAAATTTCTTTTCACTTCCATGGGCACAAAGTCACTCTTAAGTCTCTCTCTCCAAAGGAAGTACATGAGGACCAAGTTAAAATGAGAGAAAAAAGAGAGAAAGAAAATGATATAAAAAGTTCCAAGAGAAGCCTTCTCATGTCCACACAACAAGTTAAAAGGGTAATAGTTACTCAAAAGCCTATTTTTTTAGCTATTCCTAGGACTATTGACTGTGAGTCGGCTAAGGATAGTCCCACATGTTTGGACAATTTGGTAAAGGACTATGAAGATGTGATTCAAGATCCTCCTAAAGGCTTACCACCTCTAAAAGGGATTGAACACCAAATAGACTTAATGCCCAGGGTTTCTTTACCACATCGTCTAGCATATAGGACCAATCCCAAAGAAACTCAAAAAGAAAATGCAAAGGAAATTGAAGTATATGATAAACCGAGTCTTAATACCTTCTCAACTAAATCACTTTTGTTGACTCGTGCTACGCCTACAAGGTCTTCTTCTTTGTCATTTTCATTACCTAAGGTTCCTACTTCCACACCATATTGGATAAAGAATGTTAAGGATGATTTTTTCATATCTCCTATTTTACCAAATAATATCATTCCTAAACAATCTTTTCCAACATGGTCTGTGTATAGACCATCTTTTTTGAACTCCCACCATTTCAAAGTGATAAGTCATGTTTGCCCATTTCTTCTTGTCTTCTCTTATATAATAGCAAACTGACTTTGTTTTATGCAGGAGTACTGAATTCGTGGACGAATTCTCTCCAACTCGGGGAGTATGATGGATATCCACTAGGAGAGGATTTTATTAATGAAGGAAGAGGATTTTCACCTACACATTTGAAGTTTTTCCTTCTAGTCTTCTCACAAATTAAAAGAAGTCAAAGAGAAGATCAAGCCTAAAGATAAAGAAGTCTACAAACTCTCAAATAATAGGCTTCATATTAAATATCTTTCTTTATAGTTTATTTTAAATTGTAAATAATATAGAATAATGTTTAGAAAGGTGCTTAGAGGGAAACATGAGACACCTCTTTTGTAAAAGCATCTTTAGGCTTTAGTTTAGCAAATTCTATAAGCTTGGGGAGTGAGCTTAGTAAGGGGGTGTGATCTTAGGAGTTTTTTGGGTAGCTTAGGGAATAAGCTATGTAAATGACCAGCCCTTACTCCTATAAAAGGAGGGCTTAGGTCCTTCACAATTCAGATTGGAATTTTATAGTAGAGAGACTATACTCAATTTGGGAGAGAATTTGTGAGTTTTTGAGTCTTCCTCTTCTTTGCCTTATCTTGTGAGCTATGGTGAGCTTCAAGTGGTGGCACTCCATCACTTATCTTGGTTCAAGGTTCCAAGTGGCGTGAATGGCTTCTTCCAATCCTCAAAATCCAGCAAGCATCTTCATATAAGTGTCTTCTTTCCTTTCTTCAATTTTTCCATTCGGTAGTTTCATTTCCTAATGTGCTTCCTTCATTTTCTACCATTTACATTCTGTTTTCCAGGTTTGTTCTTTGTTTCTTTTTCGGTTCAGTAGCTAGTTTCTTAATTCTGTCCAGTTTTAATTCTTGTTCTTCCTTCCTTTTGTTTTGATTCAATTTGACAATACATGGACTTCAATATGAGTCTTGGTTGGTGCTTAGTTTTGGTGAGTTCTTGAATTTAGAACATTGATCCAATTCTAAAGTAAAGTGCCTTTCAAATCCAGCTCAAGTTGTTTCTAAGAATGTCAAGAATCATGTGTTCTTGTAGTTACATTCACATCAGCTGTGCTCCCTTGCACTCTAGGGGAGCCAGTGTGTGGAGACGAACGGGCCAACGACGGGGTCCCTTTCTTTTACTTTTACCAGGTGGTGTTCAAGACCATCGGGGTGCGCTTACCCTTCTCCTGGTTCGAGAAGGAACTGCTGACGGAGATCAACGTTGCTCCGGCCCAGTTATACCCCAACAACTGGGCCTTTGTCAAAGCCTTCGATGTTCTCTTCGGGTTTTTGGGTTGTGCACCCTCGGTTGACCTCTTTCTTCACTTCTTTGAGGTGGAAAGGCCGGTTCTTCAAGATCTGCCGTACTGATCTTGTTCCCGACGCTCTGGATGGGTTTCCGCTGTACTGGGTGAGAGAGGAAAAGGTCCTCAAAGCCAAACCCCTCAAGAATCTGGCTCTAAGTGATCAAATAGCTTGCCGGATTCTTGCTGAGGCGGGAGGTTTTGACTCTGCTACGGTGATAAGCTTGGAGTTCATCGCTGGGACTCTTGAGAAGTACATATGTAAGAACCACTGCCTTAGGAAAATCGGCCTTCGTTACTTTCTAACTGTGCCTGTCTTTCTTCATGGTGTCTCTAACACGTCTTTTCCCCTGGTGCAGGTTCGAAACTAAACCAAGAAAAGAGGACACGACTTACTCGAGCGCTGCGGGCTGGAAAAGGGGCTTCGCCTTCCTCCAGTGATGACTCTGATGAGCACTGAGAAATGGCTTGTTCGTGTTTTTGCGTGATTTGTAGCGTTTGCTCCGTTTGTACTGCTCCCATTGTATTGAACATTACTTGTAACAACAACTTTTCAATGTCATACTTGATTTTTTGTAACGCTACTTCACTTTGCATATGCTTTATGTACTGCGCGCTTTCCTTTCGTCCTGTTCTTCCAGCGGTGCATGCCTTCACTTGGGCGACGCCTTCTTTCTGGGCGACGCCATGACCTAGGCGACGCCTTCTTTCTTGGCGACGCCATGGCCTAGGCGGCGCATCACATTACTTCAAACAAGGAAAGATAAAGGCTGAAAACCAAGGCACTTCTTTTTCTCAAACTGGTTTTTCCTTTTATTAGGGTGACCTCATTAAAAAACCCCCGAGAGGGAAAAAGAGCGTCCCCTTCAACTAAATTGTTACATACTGCTTACATAAGTCAACTGAAATAAAATTTTAAGTTGGCTGCATTCCAACTGCGCGGGATGGGGCCTCCATCTAAAGTCTCCAGGTTGTACGAACCGTTGCCCTTACCCTCAGTAACTCTGAAGGGCCCGGTCCACTTGGGAGACAGCTTATTCTCCAACTCGTATGGGTGAGCTTTTCTCATCACTAGGTCGCCAACCTGAAACTGTCGCGGCTTTACCTTAGAGCTATATTGCCGCTCTACTCTTCTTTTCGTCGCTTCAGCTTTTATTCTAGCTTCTTCCCTGGCTTCTTCTAGCAGATCCAGGTTTACCCGCCTCTCTTCATTGGACTCCTCCGCCACAAAGTTTTGAAAACGTGGTGAGCTTTCATGTATTTCTACTGGAATCATCGCGTCCGACCCGTACACCAAACTGAAGGGCGTCTCCATAGTAGAGGATTGGGGCGTGGTGTGATATGCCCATACAATCCTTGGCACCTCTTCCGCCCACGCCCCTTTGGCTTTCTCTAACCTTCTTTTTAACCCCCTCAGCAGAACTCTGTTTGCCGATTCTACTTGTCCATTGGTCTGGGGGTGTTCGACCGACGCGAACACTTGTTTGATTCCTACTTCAGCACATAGGTTTCTCAATTGTTGACTGGCAAACTGGGTCCCGTTGTCAGATATCAGGCGCCTAGGTACGCCAAAACGACACACAATGTTTCTCCACACGAAATGTTGTACCTTATGCGCAGTGATCTGTGCCACGGGCTCCGCCTCTATCCACTTAGTGAAGTATTCGATGGCGACGATCAGATACTTCATCTGCCTGATTGTCAGTGGGAAAGGGCCCAGGATGTCAATCCCCCATGTATGGAAAGGCCACGGGCTGTATATAGACCGCAACTCTTCTGGCGGCGCCTTGTGCCAGTCGGCGTGCTTTTGGCATTGCCTACACCGCTGGGCGTGCGCAGTCCTCTTTCACTGTTGGCCAGAAGAAACCTGCGCGTATTACCTTGGAGGCTAAGGATCTTCCCCCTACGTGGCTTCCGCAGATGCCTTCGTGTAGCTCCGCCATTATCCTGGTGCACTCATCGCCACTGGCGCATGTTAGGATAGGGTGAGTGAAACCGTGCCTGAACAGCACCCCATCCACCAAAGTATATCTTGCGGCATTTCTTTTGACTTTTTTACCCTCTTCAGGGTCCACTGGAAGAGCCCCATCTGCCAGGTATCGCTTATAGGGCGTCATCCAGGTGTCTCCTGTGGACAAAACACATACCTGCATCTGCTCTTCCTTAGGCACACCCGCGAACATGCTGATGCAGGCACCCTCTGCGTATCTTGGGTCAAAGAGGAATGACTCATCGGCCTTCCCCTTGATGTATAAATCTGGAGGACATCCACCCTGTTGTCTTCCACGAATCGACGCGGAGCTTTGAGAGTCTCCTGGATCACTGTCCTCTGTCTACCCCCCTTGCCTGAGCTGGCCAGCTTTGCGAGCAGGTCAGCTCTGGCATTCTGCTCCCTCGGGACATGTATCAGCTCAAGAGCGTTGAACGCCCCCCTCAACAACTGGACGTATTTTAGATACGCCGCCATCTGTGGGTCCTTCGCCTGGAACTCACCCGACACCTGCCCCGTAATCAACTGAGAGTCGCTCTTCACCAGGAGGTTTTGTGCGCCCATCTCCTTGGCCAAGAGCATTCCTGCTATCAGGGCTTCATATTCTGCCTGATTGTTGCTTGCCTTGAAAGCAAAGCGCAGGGCCTGCTCGATCAGTATGTCGTCGGGTCCCTCCAAGACTATTCCCGCACCGCTCCCTTGTTGCTTTGAAGAGCCATCAACCGAGAGCAGCCACTGCGAACTCGCTTCCACCTCTTGCTCACCTCCAGGCGAAAGTTCCGCTACAAAATCTGCGTACACCTGCCCTTTGATGGATCCTCTAGGCTCGTACTGGATATCGAACTCTGACAGTTCCACCGCCCAGCGTACCATTCTTCCTGCCACATCAGGTTTCTGCAGCACTTTCTGTATAGGGAGGTTGGTCATCACAACCACCGTAAAGCTGTGGAAGTAATGACGGAGCCTCCTAGCAGAGAACACTACCGCCAGCGCCGCCTTCTCTAGTGCCTGGTACCTCGTCTCAGCCCCCTGTAAGGCCTTGCTCACGAAGTAGATGGGCTTCTGACTCTGGTCCTGCTCTTGGACCAACACGGAACTAATGGCCCGCTCCGTTACAGTAAAATATAACCGGAGGGGCACGCCCGCTACCAGCTTGCAGAGAACCGGTGGCGTCGCCAGGTACTCCTTCAGCTTAATGAAAGTCGCTTCGCATTCATCAGTCCATGCAAAGCGACTGTTCCTCTTGAGGCACTGGAAGTACGGGTGCCCCTTCTCTCCTCCGGCGGAAACAAACCTCGAGAGCACCGCCATACGCCCTGTCAGCTATTGCACCTCCTTCACCGACGTCGGGCTCCGCATGGCGATAATAGTCGCACACTTGTCGGGGTTCGCCTCTATCCCCCTCTCGGTGAGCAGAAAACCCAAGAACTTACCGGCCTCTACCCCGAAAACACACTTTTCGGGATTCAACTTGAGGCGGTACTTGGATATTGTGTGGAACAACTCCTCCAGGTCTGCCATGTGCTGCACCCTATTTTGCGACGCCACCACCATGTCGTCTACATAGGCGTACACATTCCTCCCAAGCATTGGCGCCAGGACCTTGTCCATTAGCCTCTGGTACGTGGCGCCTGCATTTTTCAGCTCGAAAGGCATCACCTTATAGCAGTAACTGCATGTCTCAGTCATGAATGCAGTCTTGCTCTCGTCTCTTGGGTGCATCTTGATTTGGTTGTACCCTGAAAAGGCATCCAGGAAACTTAGCACCTTGCTGCCGGACGCACTGTCTACCAAGGCGTCGATGCTGGGCAGCGGATACGAGTCCTTTGGGCATGCCTTGTTCAGGTCCGTGAAGTCAACACACATCCTCCACTTTCCGTTCGCCTTTTTCACCAAGACGACGTTGGCGAGCCACTCAAGGTACTGAATCTCCCTGATGTGGCTAGCGCTCAGCAGCTTCTGCGTTTCGTCTTTCACCACCTGTTGTCGTTCCTCATTGAACTTTCTCCTTCTCTGACGCACGGGGCGGACCGTGGCGTCCATGCTGAGGTGGTGACACAGGAAATCGGGGTCGATGCCTGGCATGTCCGAGGCGGACCATGCGAAGGCGTCCAGGTGGCGTGAAATCACTTCTGCCACCCCCTCCTGTTCTTCTAGGCTTAGCGAACTTCCTAACTTGAAAGTCTTGCCGCCAATCTCCCTTTCTACGGCGCTAGCCGCAGGATGCTCCCTGCTATTATCTTCGACAGGCGCCGCCTCTTCCATGGGCGCCGCCTCTTCCACGGGCGCCGCATCGTCAAGGCCTCCCTCCATTGGCACATCTGCTTCGGGCATCGCCCTCTCCGCGATGGCCTCTTCAGGCGTCGGCCCAGCGGGTGTCGCCTCAATCATCGTCGCGTCCGCGCTCGGCGGACGTTCATACACCATGAATACGCCTCTCTTCGTTTTCAGGCTGTTTTCATAGCATTTCCTCGCCTTCTCCTGGTCTGACCTGATGACTATCACCCGGCCACTGAGGTCCGGCAGCTTCATCTTCATGTGACGGGTGGAGGACACTGTGCTCAGACGGTTTAACGCCGGTCTGCCCAGCAAAAATATTGTAGGCGGAATTAGCGTTCACGACGAGGTACCGGATGCTCTCGGTACGGGAGGCCTCTCCATCTGTGAACGTAGTCCTCAATTCCAGGTACCCCCGGACTTCTACCTGGTTATCCCCGAACCCATACAAGCACCCAGTATAGGGACTCAACAGATTGGGGGACAGCCGTAATTTATTAAAGGTCGACAGAAACATGACATCTGCCGAACTTCCTTGGTCTACAAGCACTCTGTGCACCTTCCTTCCGGCGGTGACGACTGAGATGACAACGGGGTCGTTGTCGTGGGGTACCACATCTCGGAGGTCTCTTCTTGTGAACACAATATCTGACTCCCATGGCTCCCCCGAGAGCCTCTCTTCGATCGAATTCACCCCCCTCGCGTATTTCTTCTGCTGGGAGGCGGTGGGTCCTCCGTCGGAAAAACCTCCAGCAATGGTGTGGACCTCGCCAAGCACAGGCATCTCGTGTGCTGGTTCATCTGCCGGCGGCGGCAAGGTGGCGGTCGTTGTGGAATCTGCGACATAGTCTTTCAAAAACCCAGTCCTCACCAGCTCATCTAGTTGGTAGCCCAACGACAGGCAATTATCAATTTGGTGCCTGAAAGCCTCGTGGAATTCGCACCAAGAGTCTTTACGGGGCCCTAACACCTTGTCGGTCTTCGCCGGTCGCCTCAGCCTCTCAGCTATGTTGGGCACGACGATCAAATCCTTCGACTCAACCACGAAGTTGTACCTCGCCGGTCTTGCTCTTTCTCTGGCGGGGCGTTCGCCTCCTGCTGGACCCCGGGGCTGGGGCTTTTTGGCCTCGTAGGGGTGTCTCGCTTCTGGCTTCTTTCTCCCCGTCGTGGTCTCATTGACTCTGACGGGTTGAACTCGCGCCGGTCCCCTCGGGCGTGAGGGCACGGCGCTGGTGCGCTTCACACATACCTCCCCTTCCGAAGCAATATGCTCTACCGCCCTACGCCGTAGCTCAGCGAAAGTCCTAAAGCGATTGCGGATAATGGATTCTCCGAAGGGGCCGGGGCACACGCCATTCACAAATGCGTACACGATCATAGGCTCCTCTATTGTACCAACCTTCACGACCTGGGCCCCGAAGCGATTGATATACTCCTTCAGGGTCTCCCCCTGATACTGCTTCACATCGAACAAGTCGTAGGAGACCGGCGGCGGGGCCTTGTTGGCTAAGTACTGTTCCCGGAACAATCGCGACAACTGGCGGAAAGATGTGATATGACCTTCTGGGAGGCTAATGAACCAGTCCATAGCCATCCCGGTCAGGGTGCTCATGAAGAGCTTGCACTTGGCAGCATCAGAACCGCCTATCAGAACCATCTGCGTGTGAAATGCAGCCAGGTGCGTCTCTGGGTCCTCCATCCCGGTGAAGATCACCTTGGGACCCGCGAACGTGTTCGGGATCGCTGCGTCTAGGATCTCCTGTGAGAAAGGAGTGGAAAACTCCCTTGGTGGGGAATGGTTCTCCATCTCGTCATGCCCAGGTCGCCTCCTGTCATTTCTCAGCCCCTGGCGCAACTCCTCATTCACTTGGTGGAGCTCTTCGTTCCGCTCATGCGAGGCGTCAAGGTCTGCCTGTATGCGTTCCTGCTCCATTTTCGAATCCGCCATGTCCTGCTGCAGCCCCCTCATTATTTCCAGGACCTGCTGCATGGATAGTTCTGCTGGGGCTGCGCGTGCTGTGCTTCGTCTAGTGGGGGCCATTGTCACTCCAACCTCCTTGAACGTTACCGTAACTTGGTAGATTTTCTCGAACTTGTGATGGGACTGATGTTTTATATCGGCCCCACGGTGGGCGCCAAATGTTCCGTCCGGTTGACCAGGACGTCTTCGTGCGCGACCTCAACCGTCAGCTAGGGACTCCTTCCCACTGGTTGCCTGTGAATTCCTGCAAAAAAGAGGACAAAGAGGCGCCCTAGCGGCCGTTTGCACTCCGACGCTCAAGTCAGCCAGCAAGAAACACCAAAACTAATCACCTCCGTCTCTGAGCACCGCGTATGGCACTCTGAAGGTGGTAAGAAATAACTGTGTATATGTGTGTGTGTGTTGTCTCTTTCAGGCAAAAATATTTCCCCAGTCACTTGTACGTAACCTTGAAGCACGAGCAAGCAACTAGAGAGTTCTCTGGTAAATTTGCCAAAAGTTCCAACCCTTTTTCCAACATTCTCCGCGCTATTTAAACTACCCAAGCATTTAAAGCGCCTTAAAGCGCTTTTAATCACAAACGTAACGCACTCATTAAAGCACTTAATTAGAAAACGTAGCGCATTTAAGACGTTGAAACGCTCGGGACCCATTATAGTACCTGAATGCTCGAAAGGGAAACTGTATTGAATAACTTTTAATTACCTGGCACCTGACTAAAGGGTGTTTCTATTCTGGCATGGCTGTCATACACGTGGAGGGCCTCACGACGCCATGACCCCATCTGGGGGCGCTTCTGCCCACCTGGGGACGTTTCTACGTGTGAGTCCTCCTGCTGGGAGTGCTATTGCGCTAAGGGTGACTTTTTGGGTGCCAACTGATGCCCCCAAGTATCTAGTCACTTACTTTGAGAGCGTATCTGCCTTCCTTTTGTACTCTGCACCCGGTTGCCCTGGGCGTGACTTTCCTCTTGAGTCGTATCTGCCCCACAGACGTCTCTGGGGCGGCAGGAGCACTTCACGAGTCAGGCTGCCCTTCACTGGTACTATTACTATGGCCTTGAAGCCACCTTTTCCTTCTCTTTATCGCTGCCCCGTGCTATTGGGACCTGAGGCCTTCCCACGGCGTCGCTCCCTCCATGGTCTTTCCTACCCATGGGTATCGCGGAACCACACTGTGATTGCCTTGTTTCAGCACTGTTTGATCTGGCGACGCCCTGGTTGGGCGACGCCTTCACCTAGGCGACGCCTTGCCTTGGCGACGCTTCCTCTTGGCGTCTCTCCAACTAGGCGACGCCTCGCGTTGACTTTGACTCCACCGCCGTTGACTTTGACTCTGACTTAGTCAACGCCCGGATACGGGACGGTACAAATTCTGATTTTGCAGGATTCAAGCTAGATAGGAAGAGCACAAGTGGCACTTGCCACCTTCTTGGTTCAAGCCTCATCTCATGGCATAGCAAGAAGCAAGCATTTGTAGCTCTCTCTACTGTTGAGGCTGAGTACATAGCTGCTGGAAGCTGTTGTGCACAGATTTTGTGGCTCAAACAACAACTTGCAGACTTTGGTTTGCAAAACAGCAAAGTCCCTTTGATGTGTGACAACACAAGTGCTATCAATCTTACCAAAAATCAGATTCAGCACTCAAGGACTAAACATATTGAGATACACCATCATTTCATCAGGGATCATATAAGCAGTGGGGACTGTGAAGTGAAGTTTGTTGAGACTAAACTGCAGTTAGCTGATATCTTCACAAAACCATTACGAAAAGAGAGGTTCTTCTTTCTAAGAAATGAGTTAGGTATCCTTGACCTTCATAATCTTTCCTAAATCTGTTTTAATTACATGTTAGAGTCTATTTGTGAAGATAAATAGGGGGAGAATTGATTGGTTCTTGTGTTTCTTTCTCTGAAATTGTTTAAAACTGTTGAAATCTCTGATATTAAAAATGTTTCTGCTTCTGCTGATAGAAACAACCGATTGTTTCGTGTAAATAACCGATTGTTTGTCTGAAAATCTGCTTTCAATATGTGAAAATCTAACATGCTGTTGCAGGAAGCATTGGATTGTATATATGCTGTTTTTGCAGGTACTGCTTCAGATCCAACACAAGCAACCAGGGATTTGTCTTCATCAAATAGGGGGAGATTGTTAAATCAAGTGTGTTCAAGCTTTGAAGAATCCAAACCCTTTGAAGGTTGATGAAAGGCTGGATGTGCTAGTTGTTGCTGAGCTGTCTTTAGATAGGATATGGGGTAGATTTTATGTGTAAATCCACTCTTGATTGAATCCAAAGCATAAGCATTCTCAAACCTTTTAATTGAAAAGTGTTTTTCAAACTAAGTGAAAAACAACCTGTTGTTTTGTCGAAACAACCGATTGTTTTATACTTGAGTGTTTTTAGAAAGGTTGAAAACTGTTTTTGATGGTTGACTTGCTCTCAAACCAAAACAACCGATTGATTCGAGCATTCAACCGATTGTTTGTTTTGGAACCATAACAGAAAACTGTTTTGTGCTTTGACTGAGCTTTAAATGATTTTATAACTGAATACGCTTCAGTTTTAAATGCTTTGACCAATCTTTAAATGCAATAAATAGTTTGTTAAGATTGTGTAACAAACAACTTTGTTTTAATCAAAGAAAAAATATTTGAGTTTTTCATTGATTTTGCTTTTGAAAGAGTTAGAGATTGCTTTGAGATTGCTGGATCAAAGAGAGTGTGATATAGGATTTTGATCTTGTACTGATTTCAGATCTTTTCTGTAACAAGTGTAATCCTTTGTACTTTGAAATAAAGTCTGTGTCTGAAGCTGAGAAGTGTTGTGTGTTCTTGAGGTTGTCAAGATCAGCATTCTTAGTGGTGTTGTGCTGAAGCCAACGGAAGTGTGTGTCTTGAGGGGATCAAGGTCACTTCTTTGGTGGTGTTGTAAGTAATCTAGGGTTGATTGCTTAGTGGATTCCCCAGTGGTTTCTGGGAAGACTGGATGTAGCTCTTGGTTAAGAGTGAACCAGTATAAACCTATGTGTTCAATCTCTCTATCCTTAAACTCTTTAATTTCAGTTTTATATGTGTGAACTGGATAAACAACCGATTGTTTCTGGGAAACAACCGATTGTTTTTCTGGTGTTGTGCTTAGTTGCTTTGTGTTTTGGCAAACTGATTTCTTAATCAATTTTTTTCTCTAAGTAATTTCATTCTAGACTTAAAAGTTTGCGAAAACCCTTTTTAAACCATTCACCCCCCCTCTAGTTTAAAGCCATACATTCTAACAAAGGCCCTACATCGGCTGCCTGTACGATTTCGTGGGAGACCAGAAGGAGGTGAGCAGACATTTAGAGTTGAGGACCACCTTCACGGATGGTACCGCGTTCCGTACGGAGAACATCAGGTATCTCTTCGTCAATGCCCCCTCCACTTATAACATGTTGTTGGGTAGACCTGCGCTGAATAAACTGGGGGCGGTGTCGTCGACGAGGCACATGAAGATGAAGTTGCCTGACTTGGTGGGAAAGGTGATTACCATCAAGTCAGATCAAAAAAAGGCCAAGAGGTTTTATGAGAACAGCCTCAAAACGAAGAGAGCGGTATTCATGGTCACCTAGCCCGAGGTCAATTGCACCGAAACCGCCTGGACCAAAGCAAAGATTGCCCGCGAGAAGATCGCCCGGGAGAGCAGACCTGATCCGTTTGGTGATCCAGGGGAAAGAGAGATTGGAGGAAAAGTCTCCAAGCTTAGCAACACCCTCGACCAAACGGCGCAGGATCTGAAGGCCAAGGTCCGACCTATCCACCCGAGGTCAAAGGAACGACACCTAACTGACTTAGAAGATCTGTTCGTAAAGATAGCTGAGCACAGGCTAAAACCGAACCTCGAGAAACGTGTGTCAAGAATAGAAGCAGAGAATCTTCTGGGTTTCTTACTCACTGAGCGTGATACAAAAATAAACCCAAAAAGGTGTGCACTGACGAGGCACACTGGATTTGCATCAGTTGGAGGAGGGGGCGGCCTCCCTTACCAAGAGGGTAAAGAGGTGTTCATCAAGTTGAAGGAGTACATAGCCAACCCTCCAGTCCTGTGAAAACCATAGCCAAGCACGCCACTTAGTTTGTATCTAGCGGTGATCGATTAGGCGATCAGTTCAGTCCTTGTTCAAGAACAGGATCAGTTTCAAAAACTCTATGCTTTGCAAGCAGAATGTGGCAAGAACCTGAGGAAAGATACTAGGTACCCGAGAAGGCGGCTCTATTAGTCTCACGTCAGCTCTCCCCCGTGTGGACTGGTTCTTTCAGAGTAACAGAGGTCCTCGGGAACAAAGTATGCATATTTGAGACGCTGAAATGAGGCGCAATTCCTCGCACATGGAATGCGGCCAACTTCAAGTTTCATTCCAGTTAAGCAGTAACCTTGTACATAGCATTAGGGGACACTCTTTTTCCCTTATAAGGGTTTTTTAATGAGGTCACCCAATAAATTTCGATTGAAATATTTTTTCGAGTTGTGTACAATGCAGTTAGGAACTTGTTTTCCTTGCGTTAGAAGTCTCGATAGTGGAAAGGTAGGTTCGTAGAGAACACCTCCCCCCTCGAGTGAGAACGCCAAGGTTGAATGAAATAGTTCACCAGAGAAATCCTCCTCGCCCTTGAGCGAAGCTGAGTCAGTTAGGAACTTGTTTTCCTTGCGTTAGAAGTCTCGTGAGTGGAAAGGTAGGTTCGTAGAGAACACATTCTCCCTCGAGTGAGAACGCCAAGTTTGAATTTTGAATGGTTTAGTTCACAGTTAAACCCTCCTCGTACAACAAGGGCAGGGTACCAAAAGGCGCTAGTAGAAGCATCGCGATGCCAGGCACCACGAGTTAGCATTTGAGTAAGATAAAGAGCAGTTTTCAGACAAATCAAGCTTAATGAAGTAAAAGTAGCTAAACATCCAAGAAAGTAAAATTGCAAGCGGACAATAAACTCTTCGTTTGACAACCAAGCACAAGCTAAAAAGGAAGAATCCTCGGACCGATTTGCCCGTTTACAACACGGTTTGATGTTGCGAAAGGTGAAGCGTCCATCTCGGGGTGCACACAGGCAACCTGAGCAAAGGCGTCCTCGAACCCCGCATTGTAAGCATCAACAGCATCTCCCTTCAACTCAGCCTCGGCTTCTTCGAACCTCTTCGCTTGTTGGAGGAGCTCGGCCTCAACCCGACCTAGCTGCACTTCTCGCTTGATGAACCTTTCTTCAAGTCGTGCCATCTTGGCTTTGGATGCCTCAGCCGCCTCTTCCAACTTGATCCTGCCGACAACTCGAGCGTGGAGGAATCGCTTCGTAGCTCTCTCCCTACCCCGTCTACGCGACTGTGTTATCTGCAAAATCACCCTCAGAACCTTCTCTAGGATCTCCAAACGCGACCTGCAAAACACGCAGACGGCGCCTCTAGCGGCCGTTTGCACTCCGACGATCAAGTTAGATCACAGAACCACCAATAAGAAAAACTGTGTAGTAATGTGTGTAAAAACTTCTCTCTGAATCTCACTCTGATTCTCTTTTATGCCCCCTTCTGTATCTGCGCCTAACAGAATTCTGTTATGCCTCTCTGGCATGTGTCAGAACCCTGTTGCGCTTTTCTCTGGCAACGTACCTCCAGAATCAGTAAAACGTGAGTGTCTGCGCGTGTCTGCGCTTGTCAGTACCTTTAATGGCACGAAGTTCACCTTTGTCTGGACTGCGCCCCTCTCAGATGATGACACGTGGAGGCATGCAACTAACCACACATGTGTCACTACTTGAAGGGCTCTAGCGCTTCTCTCTGTGTGTCTAAGTTATTCCCTTGCGGAGTAACTTAGCGCATTCCTTTTATCTGGGTAAATCGCATACTCTCAGGAGAACGCCAGGTGTGGCTGGTCTAGGCACACTCACCAAGCATTGCTCTCTGCGCAAACGATTTCGCCTTCACGATGTCATGCACGTAATGGGTTGAGGGAGTCGCCAATCACTGACCGGTTTACTAGCTCCCTCAGGCCACTCTCATGCACGATTCTCTGAGATATGTTCATGCGAGGTCCGTGCGTAACGCTCTCGCTGGGAACCTCAGTCCCAGCTCAACTGCGTGTAACATGAGCCCCCGATGACCATGCACTCGATGACTGATCGGTGCTCTATTGCTTCTCGCGTTCTGCCCCCAGGTGTTCATCTGGGAACTGATCTGTCGGTGACCGCTTGGTTACTGACCACCAATCACCGTTCTGGGTGATCTGTCCCCTGACTTCTCTGCCGACTGATCTGTCGGTGGCCACTTGGCTACTGACCACCGATCACCTCTTTGGATGACCTCCGATCACCGTTCTAGGTGATCTGCTCCCTGATCTCTCTGTCACCCGGTCCACGTGTCACCCTACGTGTGGCCCACGTGATTATCTTCTGCTGACGTCATCAGCTACCGATGACCGACCGGATCACAAGCCCCTCAGTCTCGAGCTGTGAACTCGTTCTCAACGAAGAGACTAAGTGGTCGCGCCCTCGGTCCACGTGGCAAGTGGGGCCACATCACGTGCTACCTCACATGCTGCCCTTTAACGTTACGACTACCTCCCTTAATCTCGCGACACGTGGGCGCATCAACGGTCAGCGTGGAGTGTCGCTAACGCTTCCCTTCTTTTCAAATAGGCGCGCGCCTTTACTGTTTCTTCATCTTCTTCAATCAACTCCCAAACTCTCTGCGAATCCCTTCTCTGCGCTTCCACCTTTCTTCCAGCTTTCTACCTTCAGAAATTTCGCGATCATTCAAAGGTATGGTTTTTCTTCTTTCTTGGTCCATTCAGGTTCTTTTCATCGATTACATTCGTCCCTTTCATCATCATGCATCCATCTTCTCCGTTTTTCCTCTTCTCGACCCACGCTAGGGTTTTCGCATTCTTCACTCCGCTCTCTGCTTCTCCCTCTTCCTCTTCCCACCTGGACCTTTCTTCCTCCTTCCCCTCCTCTGTTTTTCACCGAACTATTCATCATTCCCTCTCCTTCCATTCATTCTGACTTTTCACTTTTCCTCCACTGCAGCTATCTATCAATGGCTCGCTTGAAACAAACCGCTCGAATCATCGCCTCGTCTTCTGGTGCACAGCCTTCCGCAAGTGCTCCAGCTCCACCACCACCCGTTGCAACCTCCTACCACGACAATGCCAGGGTCTATGACTGGGCTCCCCTGGCGTTGCTCGCCGAAACCTCTACCTTATTGCCGCAGGGGCACCTAAAATCCCTCCTGAGCAGCGACCCGGATGAGCCCTCTTGCGCCATCGACAGGGAAAATGACTTCAACATCCACGTCTGCATTCCTCCTCGAGGGATGCCCATCTGCGCGGACGATAGGGCCACCAATGGGGTGCCCTTCACCTTCGTCTACTCCGCCATCTTCAAGAGGTTGAAGTTGCGCCTGCCCTTCACCTTTTTCGAGAAGGAGGTGATGATGGAGCTGAACGTCGCGCCCTGCCAACTCCATCCAAATGCCTGGGCTTTCATCCGGGCATTTGAGATTCTCTGCAATTACTTCGGGCATAACGCCTCCGTGGATGTGTTCCTCTACTTCTTCGAGGCGAAGAACCCTGGGGACAGGTCCTGGGTTAGTCTGAATGGGGTTGCTGAACGGGTGCTCTTGGGCCTGTATCAGCAATCCTTCAAAGATTGGAAAGGCAGGTTCTACATGATATCTGCCACCCCGCAAAGTCCAACATTGCTCGAGGGATACCCCCTCTACTGGGTTCCTGGGGTTGAGTTCAAGAAACCCCGGGATCTCGAAGCCATGGCCCCCTATGAGCGCGAGCTATGTGGGCTGTTCCTGGGGGCCAAGTACAACTCTGCTCTTCTCATCAAACATGAGTTTGATGTGTTGGCTTTGAAAAAATACATAGGTAGGCTCTTCTTCTTTCACCTCCTAGGATACTTGCGCATCCTCATGCATGCTTGCATACATTTTGACTCACTTGCATAACTATTCCATCTAACTCTTCTTTTTCCCTTCGATGTAGATGCGATGTCAGGGAAGGAAAGGAGGAAAGCTTTGCTGGAGCTTGCCAGACTCGAGGGGGCCAAAGAGACTGGCTCCTCTTCTTCCACCACCGATCCTATCACAGCTCCTCCTCTCTCGGTCGCGCCAGCTGAAGGCCCCGAGCCAGGAAGGAAAAGAAGGAAGCTGGTGAAGGCCTTTCCTTCATCTGCTCTTGCTGCTGCTCCTGCTCCTGCTCCTTCAACCGAAGAGGAGAGCTCTGGCTCGGGTTTAGGGTTTAGGTCTCTCCTCTCGTTCACCGCAAGAGGAAGCTTTCAGCGGTTGGGGGGGCCTCATCTCTTCAGCCTGGGGAGATTGAGATAGTGGAGGTAGAGGAAGGTTCACCCTCGCCCCCCTCTATTCAACCTGCCCCAGTGCCAACGTGCTTTCCCTCTCCCCAACAACTGCCATCCCCAATTCCCCGATCGCCATCTCCTCCCCCAGCAGGTCAACCACTTGGTCAATCCACTCCACCTGCTGGGGGCGATTCTGCTCGCTCGGGGGATCTCCCGGGACCTCTCGTGTCGCCACCACCACTGCCAACCTCCGCCGCTACCGCTGAAGGTGGGGGGGCCAGCTCTCGAACAAGTGGCTCTGGAGCAACCAATGAGAACTTCAGCCGAGTCATTGCTTTGGTTCGACAGCTCATTCGCAGCCGGGAGCTCATCGAGTGGAACAGGGAGGAGGTGGACATGCACCTGGCGAAGCAGATAGTGCTTTCCCTGGAGTTTTCCACCCAGCACCGCAAGGAGCTAATCATGGAGAAAAGGATCAAGGAGCTTAAGCATGACAAGGAGTCACTGCAAAGTGACTTTGAGGCTGCCCAAGGATCCGTAGAGCTGATGAGGGGTATGGTGGAGAAAACCAGGGGAGAGTACCTAGCGCAGGTCCAAGAGACCATCAAGACTGAGATCTTGATGGGGCAAGCCATCAATGTCTTGTACTGCGAGGTGGTGGAGTTGCAGGGCAAGGTGACCCACCTGGAGGCCGAGACTTCCTCCCTACGCAAACTGAACTCACAACTGGCGGGGGATCTCGAGTCTGCCAGGGAAACGGCCACTACTGGGGAGAAGAAGCTTGAGGAGGCGGTGAGCAAGCTGTCTGAGGCAAAGGGCCAATTGGAAGAAGCTGCTTCTTCCATTGCTTCCCTTACCACCGAGAAGACTGCTGCAGAGGCCTCCAAGCAAAAGTTCGAAGTGGAGAACGCTGACCTTATGGGCGTGGGCGCTGAAGCCCTTGCTGATGGGTTCGAGCTGGCACTCGAGCAGATCAAATGCGTTCTTCCGGATCTGGACCTCTCCCAGTTTAGCATCTATCACGAAGTGGTAGATGGAAAACTCATCCCTCCTCCTTGAGCTCTTTCTCTTTTTTGTAATTTTACACTTCTGCACAATTCGTTGCACTTGGAACTTGTATAAACTTTGTTGCGTAATATATACTAGTTTCAGCCGCATATCTTTCTCTTCGCATTTTCTTAAGCTTTGTCTTTCTCTTTGCACACGACTAACTGTTAGCTAACTTAGGTTTAGCGCGATCTTGTACTCTTTGATCTTGGCCTCTACTTGATAACGACTAGCTACTCCCTTAGCTTTGTATTTAACGGTTCTTGTGCATAGCTTTGTACTGGACGACTGACTAGGCGTAGTCTGTCTGCCTCAGCTCGTTGTGTAAGAATTTGTTTGGAAAATTTTCCTCCGACAAGGCAAGACTGATCAGTCGTCGTTCTTCAAGCAGCGTACCCACCAACAACTCATCAGTCATCGTTCTTCATACTTCACTTTGCTTCTTTGTCGCTCTAGCGCTAAGTGCATAGAGGACATCGATCGTCAGAGGTGATACCTTGTTTGGCGAAATTTGCTCAACTGCGTGAACTCAGCAATACTGGAACTTGACCTTCCATGTACCGCTTTTAACTCGAGCAAATTGTTTAACCTTATAACAAACTTGGCAAACTGTTAACTCAAAGTAAACTTGAGCAACTATCAACTCTTCGGCGATGACGTTCAATAAAACTTGTGAACTTAAGGCAACAAATCTTAACAAAAAATCACTTACTAGGCAGCAGGTTCTGACTCAAACTAGTATTAAAATACAGTTTACCTGATCTGCCAAGTGAAATCCTGATGTGATTCCAATAGCCACATAGAACAAGATTCTTGACACTTTGAGGAATCACCTTGAGCTGGAAAATGTAGAGGCACTTTCTTAGAAGTTGGATCATAGTTCTAAGATCAAGAACTCACCAAAACAAGTACCAAATCCCAAACTCATTTGGATGAACCAAATATTGTCAAATTGAATCAACAAAGGAGAAGGAAAAGAACAAACCGAACAGAATTGAACTTCAAAACAAAAGAACCGAACAGAATTTAAAAACTAAACAGAAAATAGGTGCTGGAAAATTAAAGGAACCGAAACAAAAACAACTCAAAACTCAAGGCAATAAGAACAAATTGAAGAAGAAGAAAGGAAGGAGAAGAGAATGCTCATGAAGATGGAGGAATGGTTGGATGATCACGCCACTAGAAGAATGGATGCTCCTAGATGAGTGTGGAAGCCGCCACTTGAGGAAACCATGGTCCTTCAAGATAAGACTAGAGAAGAAGCTCAAAGCTCTCCAAATGCTCACTCCAATTTTGAGTATAGTTTCTTTAGATAAAATTCAAATCTGAATTTTACAAAGGAAGCACCTCTATTTATAGCCTAAGGTGCTGAAAAATAGGTGGGAAATTTCAAATAAACTCATTTGAAATTCCCACCAAAAACAAGTCACATGGGAGGTGTGACCTTTTTCTACTATGACACCTCCCAAAAACTACACCTACACCTATCTACTAATACACCCCCCTAAAGGTCCTATTTAAAACCTAAAAGATGCTATAACAAAAGAGGTTTCTAAGGTTTCCCTCTAAGCACCTTCAACTAAAGACACTACAAAAAGAGAAAATAAATGTCCTCTTGCTCCCAAGGCTTTGAACATGCTTCTTGTAATCCTTTGAGGTGGACTTTGACCTCCATGGGCATCCTCCATTTGTGCCTCCACCTCTTCTTGAGCTTGATGAGTGGCCTCCATGTTCTCTTGGGCTTGATCTCCATCATACTCCCCGAGTTGGAGAGAATTCGACCACGAATTCTGGAGACCTACAGAAAAAGGAGTTAGATCGCTGACATTAAAAGTATGACTACCTAAGAATGTATCAGGCATATCTAACTCATAAGCATTGTCATTAATCCTCTTGAGGACTTGGAAAGGTCCATCCCCTCGAGGCATTAGTTTGGACTTCCTTTGAGTAGGAAAACGATCCTTCCTCAAGTGAAGCCAAACCCAATCGCCCTCATCAAACAACAATGCTTTTCTCCTCTTATTGGCAAGTTCAGCATACTTGCCAACCTTCTTCTCAATTCTCTTCTTGATGTCTTTATGCAAAGTTTTCACAAAAGAAGCCTTTTCATCCCCATCTTTGCACAAGACATCGTCAAGAAGGGGAATAGGAAGAAGATCAAGAGGTGTTAGGGGATTAAACCCATAGACCACCTCAAAAGGAGAATGGGAGGTGGTAGAATTTACTACTCGGTTATATGCAAACTCAACATGGGGTAGTAAATTCTCCCACACTCTAGGATTCCCCGAAATAAAGCATCTCAATAGTTGTCCCAAAGTTCTATTTACCACCTCGGTTTGACCATCGGTTTGTGGGTGGCAAGTGGTAGAAAATAAAAGCTTAGTTCCAAGCTTGCCCCACAAGGTCTTCCAAAAGTGACTCAAGAACTTAGGATCTCTATCGGACACTATAGACCTAGGAATCCCATGCAAGCGAACCACTTCTTGGAAGAAGAGGTTTGCAATGTGGCATGCATCATCCACTTTGTGGCAAGGAATAAAGTGAGCCATTTTTGAAAAACGATCCACTACCACAAAAATGGAGTCCTTTCCCTTTGATGTCTTGGGTAAGCCTAAGATGAAATCCATAGATATATCTACCCAAGGCATTGAAGGGATAGGAAGAGGAGTATAAAGACCATGGGGATGCATTTTAGATTTAGCTTTGCGGCAAGCTATGCATTTATCACACAAACTATGAACATGTTTATGCATATGAGGCCAAAAGAAATGTTCATGCAACACATCCAAAGTTTTAGCAACCCCAAAATGTCCCATTAAGCCCCCCTCATGAGCTTCTCTAACAAGAGATAATCTAATAGAGCATTGGGGAACACAAAGACGTTTTCCTTTAAAAAGAAAGCCATCTTGAATAAAAAAATCTTTGTGTCCTCCCTTAAGACACTCTTGATAGAGGAGAGAAAAATCAAGGTCATCATGATAAAGTTCCTTAATGTGATCAAAACCAAGATATTGAGAGGTTAAAAGATTTAGCAAGGTGTATCTTCTAGAAAGAGCATCCGCCACAATATTTATTTTGCCTTGCTTGTGTTTGATCACATAAGGAAATTGCTCAATGAATTCCACCCACTTAGCATGCCTCTTGTTAAGTTTGTTTTGGCTTTTCAAATATTTAAGAGATTCATGATCACTATGTATCACAAACTCTTTGGGAAAAAGATAGTGTTGCCAAGTAAACAAAGCCCTAACAAGTGCATATAATTCCTTATCATAGGTGGAATAGTTGAGATGACTTCCCTTCAATTTCTCACTAAAATAGGCTATGGGGTGGCCCTCTTGAAGGAGAACAGCCCCAATACCTATGCTTGAAGCATCACACTCAATCTCAAATGTCTTAGTGAAATTAGGAAGGGCCAAGATGGGAGCATTAGTCAATTTTTCTTTCAAAGTATCAAAAGCATTTTGTTGTGCTTCTCCCCAATGAAAGACCACATCCTTTTTCACTATGTCATTGAGTGGTGCGGCAATGGTACCAAAGTTTGGGACAAATCTTCTATAGAAAGAAGCAAGCCCATGAAAACTTCGGACCTCATTCAAAGATTTCGGTGTAGGCCACTTTTGAATGGCCACCACCTTGGTTTTGTCCACATGGACCCCTTTACAACTCACAACAAACCCTAGGAATTCTATATGATCAAGAGCAAACATACATTTAGCAAGGTTAGCATACAAATGTTCCTTCCTAAGGGTTTCCAAAACTTGCCTAACATGCAACCTATGGTCATTCAAAGATAAGCTATAAATGAGAATGTCATCAAAGTAAACCACAACAAACTTACCAATGAAAGGTCTAAGAACATGATGCATGAGGCGCATGAAGGTACTTGGTGCATTAGTTAAACCAAAAGGCATAACTAACCACTCATATAAACCAAAGTTGGTCTTAAAAGCCGTCTTCCATTCATCACCCGGTTTGATACGGATTTTATTGTAGCCGCTTTTAAGATCAATCTTTGAAAAGATTTTTGAACCATGTAATTCATCCAACAAATCATCTAATCTAGGTATGGGATGCCTATACTTAATGGTTATGTTATTTATGGCCCTACAATCCGAACACATTCGCCATGTGCCATCCTTTTTTGGCACTAAGATGATAGGCATAGCACAAGGACTCATGCTATCTTGCACCCACCCTTTTTCAATCAAAGCCTCAACTTGTTGGCGAATTTCCTTGGTTTCACTTGGATTGGTCCTATATGCGGGACGATTTGGTAAAGAAGAGCCCGGTATCAAATCAATTTGGTGCTCAATCCCTCTCAAAGGTGGAAGGCCATTTGGAGGATCTTGAAACACATCTTTGAACTCTTCTACCAAATTTTCCAAGCAATGAGGACTATCAACAAGTGTTTCTATGCTAAGAGTTCTAGGGATGGCTAAAAAAAGAGGATGATGAGCCACTATTTCCCTTTCAATGTCACGCCTAGACACAAGGAGTGTAGGCTTAGAACTCTTATCTTTTTTATCTTTTTTATCTTTTTCACTCTCCCTCTTTTTCTTCATGATAACTTGGTCCTCATGGACTTCTCTTGGAGAGAGAGATTTTAAAGTAACCTTGTGACCATGGAATTCAAAAGATAATTTGTTGGTAAAGCCATCATGTAAAACTTTTCTATCAAATTGCCAAGGCCTTCCCAAAAGAACATGAGTGGCTTCCATGGGCACAACATCACATAATACCTCATCTTTGTATTTTCCAATGGAGAAATGGATGAGGACTTGTTTATTAACAATTATTTCTCCTACTTCACTAAGCCATTGTAATTTGTAGGGCTTTGTATGAGAGATAGTAGGCAATCCAAGCTTATCTACTACTCTTGTACTAGCCACATTTGCACAACTACCCCCATCCACTATCAAGGAACAAATGTTGTTTTGAATAAGACATCTTGTATGGAAAATATTTTCCCTTTGACTTTCATCAAAAGGTTGTGAAACTTGTCCAAGAAGTCTTCTCACAACTAACAAGTCCCCTTCAAGTGGACATTCACTCTCTTCCTCACTAGATGCATGAGAATGCAATGAATGCTTTGAAGAATCCGAATCATGCTCACTAACTACAATGCCCTCATGCATGTACATACTTCGTTTTGAAGGACAATTTGCAGCAATATGACCATAACCCATACATTTAAAGCATTTAGTGTTAGATGTTCTAGTGGGAGACTTAGGTCTAGATGTTGATGGCTTAGATTCCTTGGGTTTGAAAGAAGAATCTTTGGAAGGATGTTTTGAAAAAGAAGTTTTGTTTCTCCAAGACTTGGAGTAGTATCCATTATTGGAAGCATTTTTAAAAGAGTTTTTCTTAGCAAGTTGGGCTTCCACCTTCATTGCAAGATGAACTAAAGAGCCCAATGATGAATACTCTTGTAACTCAACAATGTCTTGGATATCCTTCCTAAGACCACTCACAAACCTAGCAACCATGGCTTCTTCACTTTCTTCTAATTCAATTTTAAGCACAAGCGTCTCAAGCTCCTTATAATATTCATCCACATTTAGCGTGCCTTGTTGAAACCGTTGGAGTCTCAACATGAGGTCTTTCCTAAAATGTGGGGGCACAAACCTAGCGCGCATATGATCCTTTAAAGAGTTCCAAGAGTCCACGGGAGGACCCTTGTGATAGATAATGTCCTTTACAATCCCATGCCACCATTTCATGGCATAATCACTAAACTCTAGGGTGGCTAGCTTGAGCTTATGCTCATCTTGGATCTCATGGATCTCAAAAATTTGTTCACACTTAGCCTCCCAATCTAAATACACATTTGGATCACTAGAACCATTAAAACAAGGTAGTTTGACCGAAGGAAGCTTGGACTTTGCATCATGGTAGAAGCCATTGCCGTAGTGAATTCTTTCCCCTTGGTGATGATGTCTTTGTCCATGGACTTGGGGTGGAGGTCTCCTTCTCCTATGCTCATCTTCACGGCCAACATCATTTGAAGAAGCTCTTGAAGATGGTCTATGAGAATGATGTCCATCATGGATAGAAGGAGATGGTCTAGTTTGTTTGACCTCCATCTTTTGCAATTTCTCTTCCAACCTTCTAATTGTTCTTTGAGCTTCATGTAATTCACCAAGAATTGAAGCTTTGGAAGGAGAATTCTGCTTGGAGGATGCATCACTTGAAGATCCAGCCATTTGTAATTAAAAAACAGCAAACACACAAAACAGCAAACAAGTTAAAAATTAGCAAAAACAGTGAGCTTTCCAATTGAAACTGCCGAAGTGAATTTAAGGCTGAAAAGATATCACTCTCAAAGAAATAATGTTCTTGCACCAATCTGATCTTGAGGCCTTGGAATCCTCAAATGAAATATGTCAAAGCAAGCACACCAATCTTAAGAGCAAACCACCACAAAACCAATGAAACAATAAAGACAAACAAGAAAAGGTATAAGCAAGGAAAGGTAATTGCAAAAGGAAAACTATGTGTAAGACAAACTCAAAGAGTAAGAATGAAAGACAATCAAGAAAATAAAGAACTCAATGAGAAAAGTAGGCACACAAAAGAATACCTAAGGAAAAGCACTAGAGTAGATGAAGAAAACAAAAAAAATTTAGCTACTGGAAATTTTTTTTTAATGCAAACTGTGTTTGATATTCACTGATTTAACTGGAACGTTGTAGAGCGAACTGGATTATGAAATTTATACCACAGAAACTTCAAGATATTAACTCAATAATGGCACTGGAATTAATTAAAAACAGTAAGCCAATTGAGAGAAATAAATTTTTTAAAATCGCTGCCAGATTACCGTATTTTTTTCGGCAGGAATGTACACTTTTTTTATTTTATTTATCATTTTTTGTGTACTTCATATTTTGAATGATTCTTTTTTCTATTCTTTTCTAACACTTTGAATATCTCAAATCCAGAATTTCAGAATTTTACAGTACGTAAATCAGTTGCAATAAGGAAAAACAGTAAGCACTCTTTTCAGAAACAGAGGAAACCTAATAGGAATAAAAAAAACAGAATGATGAACTAGCAAAGACATAATAGAAAATGATGTATTGGAACTTGTATAGGTCTAGAATACAAGTATGAACTCAATTCTAAAAAGAAAATGCACAAAGGATCAACATCAATTCAGAAAATTATATGACACCAAAGCAAGAAACAATCAAAACAATAAAAGTACTACTAGAAGTAATGACATATATGGAATAACATGACTAAGACACAACTTGACATGATTCAAAAATTAAAAGACACAACACAAATTGTAACAAATGAAAGGAAGCTTAAGGTAAACTCTAGGAAGGATAATGCCATTCCAAAAGAGCAACCATACTCATAAGAATTATGAGTGCCATAAACCTTTCCACAAACACTTGGTGTAAAGAAAAAACAGCAAGAATACTCAATTAAAATTCTAAAACAGAAACTCAAATTGCAAGAAATTAAAGAGCTCTTGAAATAAAGTGCACACAACTCAACAATTAAACAAGAATGAACCTAAGACTCATGATACCACATGATGTGATTCCAATAGCCACATAAAACAAGATTCTTGACACTTTGAGGAATCACCTTGAGCTGGAAAATGTAGAGGCACTTTCTTAGAAGTTGGATCATAGTTCTAAGATCAAGAACTCACCAAAACAAGTACCAAATCCCAAACTCATTTGGATGAACCAAATATTGTCAAATTGAATCAACAAAGGAGAAGGAAAAGAACAAACCGAACAGAATTGAACTTCAAAACAAAAGAACCGAACAGAATTTAAAAACTAAACAGAAAATAGGTGCTGGAAAATTAAAGGAACCGAAACAAAAACAACTCAAAACTCAAGGCAATAAGAACAAATTGAAGAAGAAGAAAGGAAGGAGAAGAGAATGCTCATGAAGATGGAGGAATGGTTGGATGATCACGCCACTAGAAGAATGGATGCTCCTAGATGAGTGTGGAAGCCGCCACTTGAGGAAACCATGGTCCTTCAAGATAAGACTAGAGAAGAAGCTCAAAGCTCTCCAAATGCTCACTCCAATTTTGAGTATAGTTTCTTTAGATAAAATTCAAATCTGAATTTTACAAAGGAAGCACCTCTATTTATAGCCTAAGGTGCTGAAAAATAGGTGGGAAATTTCAAATAAACTCATTTGAAATTCCCACCAAAAACAAGTCACATGGGAGGTGTGACCTTTTTCTACTATGACACCTCCCAAAAACTACACCTACACCTATCTACTAATACACCCCCCTAAAGGTCCTATTTAAAACCTAAAAGATGCTATAACAAAAGAGGTTTCTAAGGTTTCCCTCTAAGCACCTTCAACTAAAGACACTACAAAAAGAGAAAATAAATGTCCTCTTGCTCCCAAGGCTTTGAACATGCTTCTTGTAATCCTTTGAGGTGGACTTTGACCTCCATGGGCATCCTCCATTTGTGCCTCCACCTCTTCTTGAGCTTGATGAGTGGCCTCCATGTTCTCTTGGGCTTGATCTCCATCAAATCCCCCCTACTTCTGTCATCGCCCGGAACTCTTCGGATCTGGTACTCGCTGCACAACCCCTTCACTGTCTCAACTTTCACAACATAGGGTTCTGGCGATGTTACCTTTCTTCTTTTCATGACCTGATCATTGTTCCCTCATTTGGGGGTAGAGGCGCCTTTCGGATCCTCCTCTACCTCCCTGAGTTTCGGACCAATGATCTGGTCTTACTGGGTCAATATTGATGTTTCGCTTAAAGGGGGAAAGGCATTTTCTTTCCCTTCCCACCACTTAAGGTCACAAACACCCCTGACCTTTCAGCTCATCTTGCCTGAACTCACTCGGTGAGAAGGACTTTATCTTGCCTGAACTCACTCTAAGGTGAGAAGGACTTTTTCTTGCCTGAACTCACTCTAAGGTGAGAAGGACTTTATCTGGTGCCTCAACTTGCCCAGGGTGTACATCTCCACCCCCCCTGGATGCACTGAGGACTTTTAATCTTGCCTCTATCTGCTAGTGCAGAGAGGTCCTTTAATCTGTTCTCGCCTGCACTCGCACAAAGTCGAGGAGGACTTTATCTGGTGCCTCCACTTTGCCCAGGGGTTACATCTCCTCTTCCCTGGACGCACTGAGGACTTTTAATTTGTTCTCGCCTGCACTCGCACAAAGTCGAGGAGGACTTTTATCTCTTTCTCGCCTCAAGACGCGCGAGGGCGTTGAGGTCTTTAATCATTGCTGGTGCCTCCGATCGCTGAAAGACGATGAGGACTTTAAAACTTTAACTGTGCCGCCGATCGCCGAAAAGCGATGGGGACTTTAAAACTTTTAACTGATGCCGCCGATCGCCGAAAAACGATGGGGACTTTAAAAATTTTAACTGAGAGCATGCAATACGATTTTACTGTTGCCCTAGATCACATACGAGTAATAAGGCCTTTTTCCTAAAACTCTCGAAGCCATAAGCATGCAAACATAAAAGCTTTAAACTTTGAAAAACTCTTCTTTATTGGGCGGCCTCATTAAAAACCCTCCTTAGGGAAAAAAGAGTGCCCCCTTGAAATTGTTTTAACAGAAACTATTCGAATCTCTTCATATTCGTCTTTACTTACAAGGCTTTAACTGTAATACGACTTGAGATGTGTTGCGTTCCAAGTGCGAGGAATCGCCCCTCCTTCTAACGTCTCCAAACGGTAGGCGCCATTCCCGAGCACCTTGATTATTCTGAACGGTCCCGTCCACTTGGGCGATAACTTGTTCTGCATCTCATACTGATGGGCCTTCCTCATCACTAGATCGCCGCTTCTAAACTGCCTTGACGTTACCTTAGAGTTGTACCTTCGCTCAACTCTTCTCTTTACCGCTTCGGCTTTCACTCTCGCCTCCTCCCTGACCTCATCCAGCAAATCCAGATTCATTCTTCTTTCTTCGTTCGAGTCTTCCGCCACGAAGTTCTGAAATCTCGGCGAGCTTTCCTGGATTTCGACTGGAATCATCGCATCACATCCATAAACCAAACTAAAGGGGGTCTCGTGGGTTCCTGACTGCTCAGTGGTATGGTATGCCCAAACTATGCGGGGTACCTCTTCAGCCCACGATCCCTTAGCTTTCTCTAATCTTCTCTTTAAACCTCTCAGCAACACCCGATTGGCAGACTCCACTTGGCCATTCGTCTGTGGGTGCTCGACAGATGCAAACACCTGTTGTATCCCCACCTCTTCGCACAGCTTTTTCAAGAGGTGACTTGCAAACTGAGTCCCATTGTCTGACACCAGGCGTTTAGGCACACCAAACCGGCACACTATGTTCTTCCATACAAAGCTCTCGATCTTGTGTGCGGTGATCTGGGCCACTGGCTCCGCTTCGATCCACTTGGTGAAGTATTCAATCGCCACCACCAAGTACTTCATATGCCTGATCGCCAATGGGAAGGGTCCCAGAATGTCAATTCCCCAAGTATGGAACGGCCAGGGGCTGTAAATCGACTTCAGCTCTTCTAGGGGTGCCTTGTGCCAATCGGCGTGCTGCTGGCATTGCTTGCAACGCTGGGCGTATCTCTTGCAATCTTCTCTCATCGTGGGCCAGTAATAGCCTGCACGGATAGTCCTTGTCGCCAGCGATCGACCTCTAATGTGGCTCCCGCAAATTCCCTCATGGAGCTCAGCCATAATCCTCGTGCACTTTTCTCCGTGTATGCATACAAGAAGGGGGTGCGTGAATCCAAACCTGTACAGCTCGCCGTCAATAAGGGTAAACTTGCTGGAGCTCTTCTTTATTTTTCTGGCCTCAGCTGGGTCCACTGGAAGCACACCATCCACTAAATAACATTGGTAAGGCGTTATCCACGTGTCTGGCTCGTGGACAGCGCAAATCTGCATCGATCTTGCCCCTTCTTCTGCTGGGCGCGCTCTGACCCTCGGCGCCCTCAGAGTTTCCTGCGTTAGGGACCTATGACTTCTCACCGGTCTTCCCATTGATCTACAAACATGGAGAACTTGGTGGTCTGCCACAAATGCTCGAGGCGCTTTCAAAGTTTCTTGAATGACAGTCCTCTGCCTACCCCCCTTGCCCGAACTGGCGAGCTTGGCTAGCAAGTCAGCTCGGGCATTCTGTTCTCTTGGCACGTGCACCACTTCAAACGAAGCGAAAGATCTTCTTAGCTCCTGCACGTACTCCAAGTAGGCTGCCATCTGCGGGTCCTTGGCTTGGAACTCGCCAGTTACTTGTCCCGTGACCAATAGCGAGTCGCTCTTGGCCATCAGCACTCTCGCCCCCATTTCCTTAGCCAGCAAGATTCCAGCGATCAAAGCCTCATATTCTACTTGGTTGTTGCTTGCTTTGAAAGTGAACCTCAATGACTGCTCTATCAACACTCCGTTGGGCCCTTCCAAGATGACCCCAGCCCCGCTGCCCAGCTGGTTGGACGACCCATCAACAGAGAGTACCCAGCGAAAGTCACCCTCGGCGTTTTGTGCTACCTCGGAGGACAACTCGACCACGAAATCGGTGAAGACTTGCCCTTTGATCGATCCCCGGGGTTCATACTTGATGTCGAACTCCGAAAGCTCGACCGCCCACTTCACCATCCTTCCAGCCACATCGGGCTTCTTCAAAACCTTTTGGATCGGTAGATCAGTCATCACCAGTACCGTGAAGCTCTGGAAGTAATGGCGCAATCTCCTCGCTGAGAATACAACCGCTAATGTTGCCTTTTCTAGGGCCTGGTACCTTACCTCCGGGCCTTGCAGCACCTTGCTAACAAAATATATAGGCCTTTGGGTCTGGTCCTGATCCTGCACTAGCACTGCGCTGATCGCCCTCTCAGTTATGGCAAAGTACAGCCTGAGGGGTGTTATGTCTTGGGGCTTGCACAGAACTGGAGAGCTCGCCAAATATTCCTTGAGCTTTACGAAGGCCTCCTCACACTCCTTTGTCCAAACAAATCTGTTGTTTCTCTTCAAACATTGGAAGTATGGGTGGCCCTTCTCTCCGCTTGCCGATACGAATTGGGACAGGGCAGCCATCCGCCCCGTGAGTTGCTGCACCTCCTTCACATTGGCGGGGCTCCTCATTGCCAAAATGGCGGCGCACTTCTCGGGGTTAGCCTCAATTCCCCTCTCTAACAGAAGAAACCCCAGAAATTTCCCTGCTTCTACACCAAAAACGCACTTTTCAGGATTCAGTTTTAGCTTGTACCTGGCTATTGTGGTGAACAACTCTTCCAAGTCTGCGACGTGCTTGTCTTTCTCCAGGGACGTCACGACCATGTCGTCGACGTATGCCTGCACATTCCTTCCGAGCATGGGCGCGAGCACCTTGTCCATCAGCCTTTGGTACGTGGCCCCTGCATTCTTCAACCCGAAGGGCATCACCCTGTAGCAATAACATTACCTTTCCGTCATGAAGGCGGTCTTCTCTTCGTTCATGGGGTGCATTTTGATTTGGTTGTACCCCGAGAAGGCAACCAGGAAACTGAGCAGCTTGCACCCTGATGCACTGTCTACTAGGGCGTCAATGCTTGGCAAAGGGTAAGAGTCCTTCGGGCAGGCCTTGTTCAAGTCTGTAAAGTCAATGCACATCCGCCATTTTTCGCTGCTCTTCTTGACCAGGACGACGTTAGCGAGCCATTCTGGATATTGGATTTCCCTGATGTGGCCCGCTGCAAGTAGTTTCCGTGTCTCTTCTTTGATCGCCTGTCTCTTCTCCTCATTGAATTTTCTTCTTCTTTGGCGGATGGGCCTGACTTGGGGGTCCATTGCCAAACGATGGCACAAGAAATCGGGGTCGACCCCCGGCATATCTGAAGCAGCCCACGCAAACGCATCCAAGTGTCTACTAATTACTTCGGCGATCTGGTCTTGCGTCTTGCTATCCAGGGTTCTTCCCAACTTAAACACCTTACCACTGATCTCCTTCTCGAGCCATTCCTCTACCGGCTGAGGTTTCCTCTCGCTGGCGATCAACGCCCTCGCGATACCGGTTTCTCTGGCGGTCTCCGAGCAGTTTCTCTCCGACCTCGCCTCTACATTCCCCATCGGCACGTCGTCCTCGGTGACCACCTCTAACGCCGCATCCGAAGCTCGTCAGTGTTCGCGCTCCGGCTCCACGCCAGGGGGAGGCGTTGTGGTTACGTGGCACACAGACCTCTTGTTCTTAAGGCTATTTTCATAACACTTCTTTGCCTCCTTCTGGTCGGAGCAAATAGTGATGATCATACCCTCCATAGACGACAGCTTGACTTTCATGTGCCTTGTCGAAGGCACAACTCCTGTTCTGTTGAGCGTTGACCTCCCCAACAGTATGTTGTATGCTGATGGGGCGTTTACAACAAGGTACCTGACCTTCTCCGTTCGTGAGGCCAAACCGTCAGTGAAGGTCGTCCTCAGCTCGATATACCCCCTCACCTCCACTTGGTCGCCGGCAAAACCGTACAAGCAGCCCCCATATGGTCTTAACTGATCAGGGGACAGCTGCAACTTCTCAAAGGTTGGCCAAAACATCACGTCTGCTGAGCTTCCTTGGTCGACCAGCACCCGGTGGACGGTCCTTCCCGCTGTGACAAGCGAGATCACAATAGGGTCGTTGTCGTGAGGCACCACGTCTCTGCGGTCCTCCTTGGTAAACGTGATGTCCACGTCGGGCGAGTGATCTTCAAAGACTTCTACTGACATTATCGACCTCGCATACCTCTTTCGTTGCGACGCTGTGCACCCCCCGCCGGAGAATCCGCCAGCTATGGTGTGGATCTCGCCGTGGATAGGCACCTCGTGCTGTTGCCCTCCGCTGCTCGCCGGTTGAGACCCTGATGCTTGGTCCGCTTGCTTCTCTAGCAAGTAATCCTTCAGGAAACCACATTTGACCAGCTCGGCGAGCTGGTGCCCCAGAGCCAAACACGAATTGATAGAGTGGCCAAAACTCTTGTGGAACTCGCACCATGCGTCTGGTTTTGCCCCCAATCTTCTCCGCCGTTTTCTCAGGCACTTTGAGCCTGGCAGCTATGTTTGGGATGGCGATCAAATCAGCCAAACCCATCACAAACTCATACCTGGGGGGGCGATTACTCTCCCTGGGGCGCCCTGGTCCCTTGCTTTTATTTTTCTTAGGGTCGTAAGGGTGACGCGCCCTTTGATCCCTCTTTCCCGCCGCCGCCTCCATTACCCTCTGAGGCTGTACCCTTGCTTGGGTGCACGGTTTAGCCGGGGCCACATTTCCTCTCTTCTCGGTGACCTCGCTCTCGGCGGCGATATGAGCCACAGCACGTCGCCGGATTTCGGCGAACGTGGCGGGGTGGCTCCTGATGAGCGACTCACTAAAAGGCCCAGGCAACACGCCCTTTTTGAAGGTGTGGACTTCACTGACCTCAACAAGGCATGCCCCAAAGATTCCTACCCTCTACCCAGTATAGACGCACTAGTGGATAGCGCGTCAGGGGGGAAGCTGCTCAGTTTCTTGGATGCATTCTCAGGATACAACCATATCAGAATGCACCCCAGGGATGAATGCAAGACAGCATTCATGACTGAACGGTCTTGCTACTGCTACAAGGTAATGTCGTTCGGGCTGAAGAATGCGGGGGCTACCTATCAGCGACTTATGGATAGGGTGCTCTCGCCCATGCTTGGAAGAAACGTGCATGCTTATGTAGATGACATGGTGGTCACATCCCGAGAGAAGGAGCAGCATGTGGCCGATCTGGAGGAATTATACACCACCATCGCCAGGTACAGGTTGAAGCTCAACCCCAAGAAATGTATTTTCGGCGCGGAGGCAGGGAAGTTCTTGGGATTCCTCCTGACAGAGCAGGGAATCGAAGCTAATCTAGAGAAATGCGCCGCAATCGTGGCAATGAGGAGTCCAACGACGGTGAAGGAGGTGCAACAACTCACCGGTCGGCTGGCAGCATTATCCCGGTTCATGTCCGCTGGAGGGGAGAAAGGTCATCCGTATTTCCAGTGTCTTAAGCGCAACAGCAGATTCCTTTGGACACAGGAGTGCGAGGAGGCCTTCATCAAGTTGAAGGAGTACCTGGCAAGCCCACCAGTCTTGTGTAAACCACAGGTGGGCACCCCTCTTCGTCTATACTTTGCTGTGATGGAGAGAGCAGTCAGTTCAATCCTGGTGCAAGAGCAAGATCAGGTCCAGAGGCCTGTGTACTTTGTGAGTAAGGTACTGCAAGGCCCTGAAACAAGGTACCAAGCCCTCGAGAAGGCTGCCCTGACGGTGGTATTTTCAGCAAGAAGACTCAGACATTATTTCCACAGCTTCATAGTAGTGGTAATGACAGATCTGCCCATCCAAAAGGTGCTAAAGAAACCAGATGTAGCAGGAAGGATGCTCAAGTGGGCGGTGGAATTGTCTGAGTTCGACATTCAGTACGAGCCTCGAGGACCGATAAAGGGGCAGGTGTTCTCCGACTTTGTGGTCGAGCTGTCGTCTGTCGCGACACCTTCGGAAGGGTTAGACTTCCGATGGGTATTATCGGTGGATGGCTCTTCCAATCAGCAGGGAAGCGGCGCTGGGGTCATTTTGGAAGGCCCGAACGGAGTGCTGATCGAGCAGTCCCTCTGCTTTGCCTTCAAGGCTAGCAACAATCAGGCGGAGTATGAAGCCCTGATCGCAGGAATGTTGCTAGCAAGAGAAATGGGAGCAAGAAGTCTGGTTGCCAAGAGTGACTCTTTGCTAGTCACCGGGCAAGTTACAGGGGAGTTCCAGGCGAAAGATCCCCAGATGGCAGCTTACCTAGAGTACGTACAGCTCCTGAAGACGTCCTTCACCGAGTTTGAACTGGTCCATGTGCCGAGAGAGCAAAATGCCAGAGCAGACCTGCTTGCCAAGCTGGCCAGCTCAGGCAAGGGGGGAAAGCAGAGGACTGTCATTCAGGAGACCTTGAAGGTACCGCGAGCGTTCGTGTCAGACAACCAGGTACTTCAAGTGTACAAATCAATGGAGCGTCTGGCGATCGGTCATCGTTCGCTGACTCAAGAGACGTTGAAAGCACCAAGGGTTAGAGCGCGACCGGCAAAGACCGATGAAGTGATGGAAGTCTGCGCTGATAGGGAGCCCGACACCTGGATAACATCGTACCAGTTGTATTTAGAAGATGGTGTACTCCCACTGGACCCGGCAGAGGCAAAAAGAATAAAGCGGAGCTCGAGTAAGTTTACTTTGATTGATGGAAACCTGTTTAGATTTGGGTTTTCTCATCCTGTGAAGATCTGCGTGTATGGCGAGCAATGCACTAGACTTATGTCGGAGCTACACGAGGGGGTGTGCGGAAGTCATGTAGGTGGTCGCGCTTTGGCAAGTAGGATCCTCCGCGCAGGGTACTACTGGCCAACGCTGAAGGAAGACTGCGTGAGGTATGCTCAACGTTGCAAACAGTGTCAACTTCACGCAGATTGGCATAAGGCACCCCCCGAGGAGTTGAAGTCCATCCATAGCCCATGGCCATTTCACACATGGGGAATCGACATCCTGGGACCTTTTCCCCTGGCAATAAGGCAGATGAAGTTCTTCATCGTGGCCATCGAGTATTTCACCAAGTGGGTGGAGGCAGAACCAGTCGCGCACATCACCGCACAGAAAGTCGAACACTTTTTCTGGAAGAACATCGTCTGTCGTTTTGGAGTACCCAAAAGGCTGGTCTCCGACAATGGCACCCAGTTCACAAGTCATCAGCTAAGGAAGATGTGCGAGGAGTTAAAGATACAACAGGTTTTCGCCTCACTGGAACACCCACAAACCAATGGGCAGGTAGAGTCAGCTAACCGAGTACTGCTCAGGGGGCTGAAACGAAGACTAGAGAAAGCTAAAGGAAAATGGGCAGAGGAAGTCCCCAGAATCGTATGGTCCTACCATACCACTCCACAGTCCAGCACCCATGAGACACCCTTTACTCTTGTCTACGGGACGGATGCCATGATCCCCGTGGAGATACAGGAGAGCTCCCCCAGGTTTTTGAATTTCATTGCTGAAGAATCCAATGAAGAGCGAAAGGTGAATCTCGACCTACTGGACGAAGTGCGAGAAGAAGCCAGAGTTAGTGCTGAAGTCGTCAAGAGAAGAGTAGAACGGAGGTACAACTCCAAGGTGAGGCTCAGGCGCTTCCAGGAAGATGATCTGGTGATGAGAAAGGCGCATCAGAATGAGATGGAAAACAAGTTGTCTCCAAAGTGGGCAGGCCCATACAGGGTGGTTGAGGCATTGGAGAATGGAGCTTATCGGTTGGAGACTCTGGAAGGAGGAGCAATCCCCAGGACGTGGAACGCCACCCACTTGAAATTTTATTTCAGTTAAGTTGTAAAGTAGTTGCGTTCTCGCGCTAAAGACACACTCAGTGTATATACTGAAAACAGTTGAACAGATAAGGGGGCACTCTTTTCCCTAAGGAGGGTTTTTAATAAGGCCACCCAATGAAAAGATTATCAGTATATCAAGTGTGCGAAAGTTTTCAAGTTAAAATTCTCCTCGCCCCAGGCGTGAGTGCAGGTGATCGGTTAGGCCCTATTCGCTCTAGGTGCGAATATGGGCGTTAATCTAAGCCCTCCTCACCCCAGGTGTGAGTGCAGGCGACTAGGGTTCGAAAGGCCAGGGGTGCTAGTAAGACCAAGAGAGGGAAAGGAAGGATTTCGACAAACGTCCTTACACACTTGGCATATACCAATATTGGCCCAGTAAAGCTCTTAGTTTAAACCCTTCTCACCCCAGGAGTGAGGCTGATGTGATTCCAATAGCCACATAGAACAAGATTCTTGACACTTTGAGGAATCACCTTGAGCTGGAAAATGTAGAGGCACTTTCTTAGAAGTTGGATCATAGTTCTAAGATCAAGAACTCACCAAAACAAGTACCAAATCCCAAACTCATTTGGATGAACCAAATATTGTCAAATTGAATCAACAAAGGAGAAGGAAAAGAACAAACCGAACAGAAATGAACTTCAAAACAAAAGAACCGAACAGAATTTAAAAACTAAACAGAAAATAGGTGCTGGAAAATTAAAGGAACCGAAACAAAAACAACTCAAAACTCAAGGCAATAAGAACAAATTGAAGAAGAAGAAAGGAAGGAGAAGAGAATGCTCATGAAGATGGAGGAATGGTTGGATGATCACGCCACTAGAAGAATGGATGCTCCTAGATGAGTGTGGAAGCCGCCACTTGAGGAAACCATGGTCCTTCAAGATAAGACTAGAGAAGAAGCTCAAAGCTCTCCAAATGCTCACTCCAATTTTGAGTATAGTTTCTTTAGATAAAATTCAAATCTGAAATTTACAAGGAAGGCACCTCTATTTATAGCCTAAGGTGCTGAAAAATTAAAGCTAAAACAATTCAAAATTCCCTCCAAATCAAACTAGAACCGGCGCCTATTTGCAAAGCAAGGAAGGTGTGATCCTTTCCTTCACTTTGGCACCCCCTATTCTACTCCTACACCTATCTACTAATACACCCCCCTAAAGCTCCTAACTAAAGCCTAAAAGATGCTATAACAAAAGAGGTTTCTAAGGTTTCCCTCTAAGCACCTTCAACTAAAGAAACTACAAAAAGAGAAAATAAATGTCCTCTAGCTCCCAAAGCTTTGAACATGCTTCTTGTAATCCTTTGAGGTGGACTTTGACCTCCATGGGCGTCCTCCATTTGTGCCTCCACCTCTTCTTGAGCTTGATGAGTGGCCTCCATGTTCTCTTGGGCTTGATCTCCATCATACTCCCCGAGTTGAAGAGAATTCGACCACGAATTCTGGAGACCTACAGAAAAAGGAGTTAGATCGCTGACATTAAAAGTATGACTACCTAGGAATGTATCAGGCATATCTAACTCATAAGCATTGTCATTAATCCTCTTGAGGACTTGGAAAGGTCCATCCCCTCGAGGCATTAGTTTGGACTTCCTTTGAGTAGGAAAACGATCCTTCCTCAAATGAAGCCAAACCCAATCGCCCTCATCAAACAACAATGCTTTTCTCCTTTTATTGGCAAGTTCAGCATACTTGCCAACCTTCTTCTCAATTCTCTTCTTGATGTCTTTATGCAATGTTTTCACAAAAGAAGCCTTTTCATCCCCATCTTTGCACAAGACATCTTCAAGAAGGGGAATAGGAAGAAGATCAAGAGGTGTTAGGGGATTAAACCCATAGACTACCTCAAAAGGAGAATGAGAGGTGGTAGAATTTACTACTCGGTTATATGCAAACTCAACATGGGGTAGTAAATTCTCCCACACTCTAGGATTCCCCGAAATAAAGCATCTCAATAGTTGTCCCAAAGTTCTATTCACCACCTCGGTTTGACCATCAGTTTGTGGGTGGCAAGTGGTAGAAAATAAAAGCTTAGTTCCAAGCTTGCCCCACAAGGTCTTCCAAAAGTGACTCAAGAACTTAGGATCTCTATCGGACACTATAGACCTAGGAATCCCATGCAAGCGAACCACTTCTTGGAAGAAGAGGTTTGCAATGTGGCATGCATCATCCACTTTGTGGCAAGGAATAAAGTGAGCCATCTTTGAAAAACGATCCACTACCACAAAAATGGAGTCCTTTCCCTTTGATGTCTTGGGTAAGCCTAAGATGAAATCCATAGATATATCTACCCAAGGCATTGAAGGGATAGGAAGAGGAGTATAAAGACCATGGGGATGCATTTTAGATTTAGCTTTGCGGCAAGCTATGCATTTATCACACAAACTATGAACATGTTTATGCATATGAGGCCAAAAGAAATGTTCATGCAACACATCCAAAGTTTTAGCAACCCCAAAATGTCCCATTAAGCCCCCCTCATGAGCTTCTCTAACAAGAGATAATCTAATAGAGCATTGGGGAACACAAAGACGTTTTCCTTTAAAAAGAAAGCCATCTTGAATAAAAAAATCTTTGTGTCCTCCCTTAAGACACTCTTGATAGAGGAGAGAAAAATCAAGGTCATCATGATAAAGTTCCTTAATGTGATCAAAACCAAGATATTGAGAGGTTAAAAGATTTAGCAAGGTGTATCTTCTAGAAAGAGCATCCGCCACAATATTTATTTTGCCTTGCTTGTGTTTGATCACATAAGGAAATTGCTCAATGAATTCCACCCACTTAGCATGCCTCTTGTTAAGTTTGTTTTGGCTTTTCAAATATTTAAGAGATTCATGATCACTATGTATCACAAACTCTTTGGGAAAAAGATAGTGTTGCCAAGTAAACAAAGCCCTAACAAGTGCATATAATTCCTTATCATAGGTGGAATAGTTGAGATGACTTCCCTTCAATTTCTCACTAAAATAGGCTATGGGGTGGCCCTCTTGAAGGAGAACAGCCCCAATACCTATGCTTGAAGCATCACACTCAATCTCAAATGTCTTAGTGAAATTAGGAAGGGCCAAGATGGGAGCATTAGTCAATTTTTCTTTCAAAGTATCAAAAGCATTTTGTTGTGCTTCTCCCCAATGAAAGACCACATCCTTTTTCACTATGTCATTGAGTGGTGCAGCAATGGTACCAAAGTTTGGGACAAATCTTCTATAGAAAGAAGCAAGCCCATGAAAACTTCGGACCTCATTCAAAGATTTCGGTGTAGGCCACTTTTGAATGGCCACCACCTTGGTTTTGTCCACATGGACCCCTTTACAACTCACAACAAACCCTAGGAATTCTATATGATCAAGAGCAAACATACATTTAGCAAGGTTAGCATACAAATGTTCCTTCCTAAGGGTTTCCAAAACTTGCCTAACATGCAACCTATGGTCATTCAAAGATAAGCTATAAATGAGAATGTCATCAAAGTAAACCACAACAAACTTACCAATGAAAGGTCTAAGAACATGATGCATGAGGCGCATGAAGGTACTTGGTGCATTAGTTAAACCAAAAGGCATAACTAACCACTCATATAAACCAAAGTTGGTCTTAAAAGCCGTCTTCCATTCATCACCCGGTTTGATACGGATTTTATTGTAGCCGCTTTTAAGATCAATCTTTGAAAAGATTTTTGAACCATGTAATTCATCCAACAAATCATCTAATCTAGGTATGGGATGCCTATACTTAATGGTTATGTTATTTATGGCCCTACAATCCGAACACATTCGCCATGTGCCATCCTTTTTTGGCACTAAGATGATAGGCATAGCACAAGGACTCATGCTATCTTGCACCCACCCTTTTTCAATCAAAGCCTCAACTTGTTGGCGAATTTCCTTGGTTTCACTTGGATTGGTCCTATATGCGGGACGATTTGGTAAAGAAGAGCCCGGTATCAAATCAATTTGGTGCTCAATCCCTCTCAAAGGTGGAAGGCCATTTGGAGGATCTTGAAACACATCTTTGAACTCTTCTACCAAATTTTCCAAGCAATGAGGACTATCAACAAGTGTTTCTATGCTAAGAGTTCTAGGGATGGCTAAAAAAAGAGGATGATGAGCCACTATTTCCCTTTCAATGTCACGCCTAGACACAAGGAGTGTAGGCTTAGAACTCTTATCTTTTTTATCTTTTTTATCTTTTTCACTCTCCCTCTTTTTCTTCATGATAACTTGGTCCTCATGGACTTCTCTTGGAGAGAGAGATTTTAAAGTAACCTTGTGACCATGGAATTCAAAAGATAATTTGTTGGTAAAGCCATCATGTAAAACTTTTCTATCAAATTGCCAAGGCCTTCCCAAAAGAACATGAGTGGCTTCCATGGGCACAACATCACATAATACCTCATCTTTGTATTTTCCAATGGAGAAATGGATGAGGACTTGTTTATTAACAATTATTTCTCCTACTTCACTAAGCCATTGTAATTTGTAGGGCTTTGTATGAGAGATAGTAGGCAATCCAAGCTTATCTACTACTCTTGTACTAGCCACATTTGCACAACTACCCCCATCCACTATCAAGGAACAAATGTTGTTTTGAATAAGACATCTTGTATGGAAAATATTTTCCCTTTGACTTTCATCAAAAGGTTGTGAAACTTGTCCAAGAAGTCTTCTCACAACTAACAAGTCCCCTTCAAGTGGACATTCACTCTCTTCCTCACTAGATGCATGAGAATGCAATGAATGCTTTGAAGAATCCGAATCATGCTCACTAACTACAATGCCCTCATGCATGTACATACTTCGTTTTGAAGGACAATTTGCAGCAATATGACCATAACCCATACATTTAAAGCATTTAGTGTTAGATGTTCTAGTGGGAGACTTAGGTCTAGATGTTGATGGCTTAGATTCCTTGGGTTTGAAAGAAGAATCTTTGGAAGGATGTTTTGAAAAAGAAGTTTTGTTTCTCCAAGACTTGGAGTAGTATCCATTATTGGAAGCATTTTTAAAAGAGTTTTTCTTAGCAAGTTGGGCTTCCACCTTCATTGCAAGATGAACTAAAGAGCCCAATGATGAATACTCTTGTAACTCAACAATGTCTTGGATATCCTTCCTAAGACCACTCACAAACCTAGCAACCATGGCTTCTTCACTTTCTTCTAATTCAATTTTAAGCACAAGCGTCTCAAGCTCCTTATAATATTCATCCACATTTAGCGTGCCTTGTTGAAACCGTTGGAGTCTCAACATGAGGTCTTTCCTAAAATGTGGGGGCACAAACCTAGCGCGCATATGATCCTTTAAAGAGTTCCAAGAGTCCACGGGAGGACCCTTGTGATAGATAATGTCCTTTACAATCCCATGCCACCATTTCATGGCATAATCACTAAACTCTAGGGTGGCTAGCTTGAGCTTATGCTCATCTTGGATCTCATGGATCTCAAAAATTTGTTCACACTTAGCCTCCCAATCTAAATACACATTTGGATCACTAGAACCATTAAAACAAGGTAGTTTGACCGAAGGAAGCTTGGACTTTGCATCATGGTAGAAGCCATTGCCGTAGTGAATTCTTTCCCCTTGGTGATGATGTCTTTGTCCATGGACTTGGGGTGGAGGTCTCCTTCTCCTATGCTCATCTTCACGGCCAACATCATTTGAAGAAGCTCTTGAAGATGGTCTATGAGAATGATGTCCATCATGGATAGAAGGAGATGGTCTAGTTTGTTTGACCTCCATCTTTTGCAATTTCTCTTCCAACCTTCTAATTGTTCTTTGAGCTTCATGTAATTCACCAAGAATTGAAGCTTTGGAAGGAGAATTCTGCTTGGAGGATGCATCACTTGAAGATCCAGCCATTTGTAATTAAAAAACAGCAAACACACAAAACAGCAAACAAGTTAAAAATTAGCAAAAACAGTGAGCTTTCCAATTGAAACTGCCGAAGTGAATTTAAGGCTGAAAAGATATCACTCTCAAAGAAATAATGTTCTTGCACCAATCTGATCTTGAGGCCTTGGAATCCTCAAATGAAATATGTCAAAGCAAGCACACCAATCTTAAGAGCAAACCACCACAAAACCAATGAAACAATAAAGACAAACAAGAAAAGGTATAAGCAAGGAAAGGTAATTGCAAAAGGAAAACTATGTGTAAGACAAACTCAAAGAGTAAGAATGAAAGACAATCAAGAAAATAAAGAACTCAATGAGAAAAGTAGGCACACAAAAGAATACCTAAGGAAAAGCACTAGAGTAGATGAAGAAAACAAAAAAAATTTAGCTACTGGAAATTTTTTTTTAATGCAAACTGTGTTTGATATTCACTGATTTAACTGGAACGTTGTAGAGCGAACTGGATTATGAAATTTATACCACAGAAACTTCAAGATATTAACTCAATAATGGCACTGGAATTAATTAAAAACAGTAAGCCAATTGAGAGAAATAAATTTTTTAAAATCGCTGCCAGATTACCGTATTTTTTTCGGCAGGAATGTACACTTTTTTTATTTTATTTATCATTTTTTGTGTACTTCATATTTTTGAATGATTCTTTTTTCTATTCTTTTCTAACACTTTGAATATCTCAAATCCAGAATTTCAGAATTTTACAGTACGTAAATCAGTTGCAATAAGGAAAAACAGTAAGCACTCTTTTCAGAAACAGAGGAAACCTAATAGGAATAAAAAAAACAGAATGATGAACTAGCAAAGACATAATAGAAAATGATGTATTGGAACTTGTATAGGTCTAGAATACAAGTATGAACTCAATTCTAAAAAGAAAATGCACAAAGGATCAACATCAATTCAGAAAATTATATGACACCAAAGCAAGAAACAATCAAAACAATAAAAGTACTACTAGAAGTAATGACATATATGGAATAACATGACTAAGACACAACTTGACATGATTCAAAAATTAAAAGACACAACACAAATTGTAACAAATGAAAGGAAGCTTAAGGTAAACTCTAGGAAGGATAATGCCATTCCAAAAGAGCAACCATACTCATAAGAATTATGAGTGCCATAAACCTTTCCACAAACACTTGGTGTAAAGAAAAAACAGCAAGAATACTCAATTAAAATTCTAAAACAGAAACTCAAATTGCAAGAAATTAAAGAGCTCTTGAAATAAAGTGCACACAACTCAACAATTAAACAAGAATGAACCTAAGACTCATGATACCACATGATGTGATTCCAATAGCCACATAAAACAAGATTCTTGACACTTTGAGGAATCACCTTGAGCTGGAAAATGTAGAGGCACTTTCTTAGAAGTTGGATCATAGTTCTAAGATCAAGAACTCACCAAAACAAGTACCAAATCCCAAACTCATTTGGATGAACCAAATATTGTCAAATTGAATCAACAAAGGAGAAGGAAAAGAACAAACCGAACAGAATTGAACTTCAAAACAAAAGAACCGAACAGAATTTAAAAACTAAACAGAAAATAGGTGCTGGAAAATTAAAGGAACCGAAACAAAAACAACTCAAAACTCAAGGCAATAAGAACAAATTGAAGAAGAAGAAAGGAAGGAGAAGAGAATGCTCATGAAGATGGAGGAATGGTTGGATGATCACGCCACTAGAAGAATGGATGCTCCTAGATGAGTGTGGAAGCCGCCACTTGAGGAAACCATGGTCCTTCAAGATAAGACTAGAGAAGAAGCTCAAAGCTCTCCAAATGCTCACTCCAATTTTGAGTATAGTTTCTTTAGATAAAATTCAAATCTGAATTTTACAAAGGAAGCACCTCTATTTATAGCCTAAGGTGCTGAAAAATAGGTGGGAAATTTCAAATAAACTCATTTGAAATTCCCACCAAAAACAAGTCACATGGGAGGTGTGACCTTTTTCTACTATGACACCTCCCAAAAACTACACCTACACCTATCTACTAATACACCCCCCTAAAGGTCCTATTTAAAACCTAAAAGATGCTATAACAAAAGAGGTTTCTAAGGTTTCCCTCTAAGCACCTTCAACTAAAGACACTACAAAAAGAGAAAATAAATGTCCTCTTGCTCCCAAGGCTTTGAACATGCTTCTTGTAATCCTTTGAGGTGGACTTTGACCTCCATGGGCATCCTCCATTTGTGCCTCCACCTCTTCTTGAGCTTGATGAGTGGCCTCCATGTTCTCTTGGGCTTGATCTCCATCAAATCCCCCCTACTTCTGTCATCGCCCGGAACTCTTCGGATCTGGTACTCGCTGCACAACCCCTTCACTGTCTCAACTTTCACAACATAGGGTTCTGGCGATGTTACCTTTCTTCTTTTCATGACCTGATCATTGTTCCCTCATTTGGGGGTAGAGGCGCCTTTCGGATCCTCCTCTACCTCCCTGAGTTTCGGACCAATGATCTGGTCTTACTGGGTCAATATTGATGTTTCGCTTAAAGGGGGAAAGGCATTTTCTTTCCCTTCCCACCACTTAAGGTCACAAACACCCCTGACCTTTCAGCTCATCTTGCCTGAACTCACTCGGTGAGAAGGACTTTATCTTGCCTGAACTCACTCTAAGGTGAGAAGGACTTTTTCTTGCCTGAACTCACTCTAAGGTGAGAAGGACTTTATCTGGTGCCTCAACTTGCCCAGGGTGTACATCTCCACCCCCCCTGGATGCACTGAGGACTTTTAATCTTGCCTCTATCTGCTAGTGCAGAGAGGTCCTTTAATCTGTTCTCGCCTGCACTCGCACAAAGTCGAGGAGGACTTTATCTGGTGCCTCCACTTTGCCCAGGGGTTACATCTCCTCTTCCCTGGACGCACTGAGGACTTTTAATTTGTTCTCGCCTGCACTCGCACAAAGTCGAGGAGGACTTTTATCTCTTTCTCGCCTCAAGACGCGCGAGGGCGTTGAGGTCTTTAATCATTGCTGGTGCCTCCGATCGCTGAAAGACGATGAGGACTTTAAAACTTTAACTGTGCCGCCGATCGCCGAAAAGCGATGGGGACTTTAAAACTTTTAACTGATGCCGCCGATCGCCGAAAAACGATGGGGACTTTAAAAATTTTAACTGAGAGCATGCAATACGATTTTACTGTTGCCCTAGATCACATACGAGTAATAAGGCCTTTTTCCTAAAACTCTCGAAGCCATAAGCATGCAAACATAAAAGCTTTAAACTTTGAAAAACTCTTCTTTATTGGGCGGCCTCATTAAAAACCCTCCTTAGGGAAAAAAGAGTGCCCCCTTGAAATTGTTTTAACAGAAACTATTCGAATCTCTTCATATTCGTCTTTACTTACAAGGCTTTAACTGTAATACGACTTGAGATGTGTTGCGTTCCAAGTGCGAGGAATCGCCCCTCCTTCTAACGTCTCCAAACGGTAGGCGCCATTCCCGAGCACCTTGATTATTCTGAACGGTCCCGTCCACTTGGGCGATAACTTGTTCTGCATCTCATACTGATGGGCCTTCCTCATCACTAGATCGCCGCTTCTAAACTGCCTTGACGTTACCTTAGAGTTGTACCTTCGCTCAACTCTTCTCTTTACCGCTTCGGCTTTCACTCTCGCCTCCTCCCTGACCTCATCCAGCAAATCCAGATTCATTCTTCTTTCTTCGTTCGAGTCTTCCGCCACGAAGTTCTGAAATCTCGGCGAGCTTTCCTGGATTTCGACTGGAATCATCGCATCACATCCATAAACCAAACTAAAGGGGGTCTCGTGGGTTCCTGACTGCTCAGTGGTATGGTATGCCCAAACTATGCGGGGTACCTCTTCAGCCCACGATCCCTTAGCTTTCTCTAATCTTCTCTTTAAACCTCTCAGCAACACCCGATTGGCAGACTCCACTTGGCCATTCGTCTGTGGGTGCTCGACAGATGCAAACACCTGTTGTATCCCCACCTCTTCGCACAGCTTTTTCAAGAGGTGACTTGCAAACTGAGTCCCATTGTCTGACACCAGGCGTTTAGGCACACCAAACCGGCACACTATGTTCTTCCATACAAAGCTCTCGATCTTGTGTGCGGTGATCTGGGCCACTGGCTCCGCTTCGATCCACTTGGTGAAGTATTCAATCGCCACCACCAAGTACTTCATATGCCTGATCGCCAATGGGAAGGGTCCCAGAATGTCAATTCCCCAAGTATGGAACGGCCAGGGGCTGTAAATCGACTTCAGCTCTTCTAGGGGTGCCTTGTGCCAATCGGCGTGCTGCTGGCATTGCTTGCAACGCTGGGCGTATCTCTTGCAATCTTCTCTCATCGTGGGCCAGTAATAGCCTGCACGGATAGTCCTTGTCGCCAGCGATCGACCTCTAATGTGGCTCCCGCAAATTCCCTCATGGAGCTCAGCCATAATCCTCCATGGGCGTCCTCCATTTGTGCCTCCACCTCTTCTTGAGCTTGATGAGTGGCCTCCATGTTCTCTTGGGCTTGATCTCCATCAGAGGCAAGGAAAGAATGACCCGATCCGCCCAAGGTTGATGACCTTGGGGAAAGTAAGAGGGGTTACCGAGAAACACTCTTCTTCCCCAAAACAAGGTATCACCTCTGACGATCGATGTCCTCTATGCACTTAGCGCTAGAGCGACAGAGAAGCAAAGTAAAGTCCGAAGAACGATGACTGATGAGTTGTTGGTTGGTACGCTGCCCGAAGAACGATGACTGATGAGTTGTTGGTGGGTACGCTGCTTGAAGAACGATGACTGATCAGTTGTCGATGGATGCTAGTGCGTAGCGCCTTGTCGGAGGAAACTTTTCCAAACAAGTTCTTACACAACAAGCTGAGGTAGACAGACTACGCCTAGTCAGTCATCCAGTACGAAGCTGTGCATAAGAACTGTTAAAAAGACAAGCTAAGGGAGTTGTTGGTCGTGATCAAGGCAGATCAAAGAGTACAGATCGCGCTAAACCTAAGCTAGTCAACAGTTAGTTGCGCGCAAGAAGAAAGACAAAGCTTAAGAAAATGCGAGAGAAAAAGGCATATAGCTGAAACAAATATATATATATATATATATATATATATATATATATATTCACACCAAGTTTTATACAAGTTCAAAGTACAGGAATGGTGTAGAAATATAAGATTACAAGAAAAGAGCTCAAGGAGGAGGAACGAGCTTGCCATCTACCACTTCATGGTAAATGCTGAATTGTGTAAGGTCCAAATCCGGGAGAACGCGTCGAATCTGCTCAAGTGCCAGCTCAAACCCATCAGCAAGGGCATCAGCACCCACGCTCATAAGCTCGGCATTCTCAGCTTCGAGCTCTTTCTTTGAAGTCTCCGCAGCGTTCTTCTCGGTGGTAAGGGAAGCAATGGAAGAGGCAGCCTCTTTCAATTGGCCCTTTGCCTTAGACAACTCAATCTTCACTCCAGAAAGCTCACTCACCGCCTCCTCAAGTTTCTTCTCCCCGTTAGCGGCCCCCTCCTTGGTGGACTTGAGATCCTCTGCTAGTCGTGAGTTCAGTTGGCGTAGGGAGGAAGTCTCAGCCTCTAAGTTGATTACCTGGCTCCGCAGCTCCACCACTTCGCTGTCCAGAGCGTTGACAGTTTGCCCCATCAAGATCTCAGTCTTGATGGTCTCTTGGACCTGAGATAGGTACTCTTTCCTGGACTTTTCCACCATGTCCCTTGATCCGATCGGTCATCGGTAGTTGATGACGTCAGCATCAGAGAACCACGTGGACCACTCGAAGGGTGACACGTGGACCAGGTGGCAGAGAGGTCGGGGGGACGATCGCCAAGAGAGGTGATCGGTGGTCAGTAACCAAGTTACCACCGACAGATCAGGCGGCAGAGAGGTCGGGGGATAGATCACCCAGAATGGTGATCGGTGGTCAGTAGCCAAGTGGCCACCAGCAGACCAGTTCCCAGACTCGCGCCTGGAGGCAGAGCACGATAAGCGAATAAACACTGATCAGTCATCGGGTGTATTGTCATCGGGGTCTCGTGTTACACGCAGTTAAACTGGGATTGAGGTTCCCAGCGAGAGCGTTACGCATGGATCTCGCATGAGCACACCTCAGGGAATCATGCACGAGAGTGGCCTGAGGGAACTAGTAAGCCAATCAGTGATTGGTGATTCCCTCAACCCATTACGTGCGTGGCATCGTGAAGGGTAAGTCGCCTACGCAGAGAACAACGTTTGGCGAGTGTGCCTAGACCAGCCACACCCGACGTTCTCCTAAGAGTATGCGATTTACCCAGATAAGAGAAACATCCTGAGTTACTCCACAAGGGCGTAACTTAGGCACACAAAGAGAGGCGCTAGAGCCCTTCCAGTAAGTGACACGTGTGTGGTTAGATGTGAGTTGCAGGCCTCCACGTGTCATCATCTGAGAGGGGTGCGGTCCAGACAAAAGAGCACTCCGTACCACTGAAGGTACAGACAGGCGCAGCCAAGCGCAGAGACGCGCAGACATGCGCAGGCTCTCACGCTCCCCACTGCTGATTCTGAAGGTACGCTTTCTGAAAAGCATAACAGGGTTCTGACACATGCCAGAAAAGCATAACATAATTATGTTATGCCCAGAAGCAGGAAAAGAGAGATAAAAGAGAGAATCAGGGGAGAGTGAGGGGGAGGAGAAAAAGAGAGACGAAAAACAGAGTGCAAGAGTTTTACACACACACATTACTAGTTTCCAGTTTCTGGTGGTTCTGTTGGACTAACTTGATCGTCGGAGTGCAAACGGCCGCTAGAGGCGCCGTCTGTGTGTTTTGCAGGTCACGCTTGGAACAGCAAGAGAAGGTCCTGAGGGTGATTCTGCAGAAGACGCAGTCGCGTAGACAGGGCAGAGAGTGCTACGAAGCGATTCCTCCCCGTTCGAGTTGCCGGCAGGATCATCCCTCATCAGATCCACGGACCCTTGGGCAGCCTCAAAGTCACTCTGCAGTGACTCCTTGTCGTGCTCAAGCTCCTTGATCCTCTTCTCCAGGACTAGTTGCTTGCGGTGTTGGGTGGAAAACTCCAGGGAAAGCACTATCTGCTTAGCCAAATGCGCATCCACCTCCTGCCCACTCCACTCGAGAAGCTCACGGCTGCGTATGAAGTGTCGAACCAGGGCAATGACACGACTGAAATTCTCATTGTTGGCGCCAGAGCCGCTTGGCTGCGAGCTGGCATCACCACCTTCAGCAATAGCAGCAGAGGTTGGCGATGGTGGTGATGCAGGAAGTCTTGAGAGACCCCCTGAATGGGCAGAATCGCCCCCAGCAGGTGGAGTGAGTTGACCAATAGCTTGGCCCGCTGGGGGTGGAGGTGGAAGTGACGCTGGAGACGGTGGTTGAGGCGTCGGAGATAATAGGCGCTGAGGGGAGAGAGAGAGAGTTGGTGCTGAGGCAGGTTGAGCAGAAGGAGGTGAGGGTGAACCCTCCTCGATCTGCACCACCTCAATTCCCTCAGGCCTGAGAGAAGAAGCCCCCCCAACCTCTTGATGCTTCCTCTTGCGATGTATGAGGGGAGAACCAGAACTTTCCTCCTCAGTTGAGGGGGTAGGCTCAGCAGCAACCGCCACAGTGGGGGGAAAGGCCCTTACTAGCCTTCTTATTTTCCTCTCTGGCTCGGGGCCTTCAGCTGGCGCGACCGAGAGAGGGGGAGCTGCGATGGGCTCGATGGTGGAGGAGGAAGAACCAGTCCCCTTGGCTCCCTTGGTCCGTGCAAGCTCCAGCAGGGCCCTCTTCCTATCCTTCCCTGAAGTCATATCTACATCAAGGGTAAAAGAAGAGTTAGATGGCATAATTATGCAAGTGGATAAAATGTTATGCAAGTATGCATGAGAGTGTGCAAGCATTCTAAGGGGTGCAAGAAGAAGAGCCTACCTATGTATTTCTTCAGAGACACCACATCAAACTCGTGTTTGATAAGAAGAGCCGAGTTATACTTTGCCCCTAGAAGCAACCTACACAGCTCGCGCTCGTAGGGGGCCATGGCCTCAAGACCCCGGGGTTTCTTGAACTCTACTCCAGGAACCCAGTAAAGGGGAAACCCCTCGAGCAATGTTGGACTTTGCTGAGTAGCAGAGATCATGTAGAACCTGCCCTTCCAATCTTTGAAAGATTGCTGGTACAGGCCCAAGAGCACTCGTCCAGCAACCCCATTCAGACTGACCCAGGACCTGTCCCCAGGGTTCTTCGCCTCGAAAAAGTGTAGGAATACATCTACGGAGGCGTTATGCCCGAAATAGTTGCAGAGGATCTCGAATGCCCGTATGAAAGCCCAGGCATTCGGATGGAGTTGGCAGGGGGCGACGTTTAGCTCCATCATCAGCTCCTTCTCAAAGAAGGTGAAGGGCAGGCGCAGCTTCAACCTCTTGAAGATGGCGGAGTAGATGAAGGTGAAGGGCACCCCATTGGTAGCCCTATCATCCGCACAGATGGGCATCCCTTGAGGAGGAATGCGTATACGGATGTTAAAATCGTTCTCCCTATCGATGGCGCAAGAAGTCTCATCTGGGTCGTTGCTCAGAAGGGATTTAAGGTGGCCTTGCGATAGTAGAGTGGAGGTTTCGGCCAGCAACGCTAGGGGAGCCTAGTCGTAGACCCTGGCGTTGTCGTGGTAGGAGGTTGCATCGGGTGGAGGTGGCGCCGGTGCACTTGCTGAAGGCTGTGCACCAGAAGATGAGGCGGCAATGCGAGCGGTTTGCTTCAAGCGAGCCATTGCGAGATAACTACAATGGAGGAAAGCAAAAGGTCAGATGAACGGAAGAAGAGGGAATGATGAATGGTTCGGTGAAAAACAGAGGAAGGGAAAAAGAAAGAAGGGTCCAAGTGAAGAAGAGGAAGAGGGAGAAGTAGGAAACGAAGTGAGAAACGCGAAAACCCTAGCGCGGGTTGAGAAGAAGAAAAACAGAGAAAGATGAATGCATGGTAGTGAAAAGGATGAATGCAATCGGTGAAAAAGAACCTAAATGGATCAAGGAAGAAGAAAAGCCATACCTTTAGGTGATCGCAGAAGGTCTTGAGGTAGGAAGCTCGAAGAAAGTTGGGCACGCAGAGAGGAGATTCGACAAGAGTCTGAGAGTAGGAGTATCAAAGAAGATGATGAAACAGTGAAAACGCGCGCCTATTTGAATAAGGGAAGCGCTAGCGACACTCCACGCTGGTCGTTGATGCGGCCACATGTCACAAGATTAAGGGAGGAAGTTGTAACGTTAAAAGGCAACACGTGAGGTGGCACGTGATGCGGCCCCACTTGCCACGTGGACCTAGAGCGTGACCACTTAGTCTCTTCGCTGAGAACGAGTTCACAGCTCGAGACTAGGGGGCTTGTGATGACGTCAGCAGCAGATAACCACGTGGACCACTCGCAGGGTGACACGTGGATCAGGTGGCAGAGAAATCAGGGAGGAGATCACCCGGTATGGTGATCGGTGGTCAGTAACCGAGTGGCCACCGGCAGATCAGTCCAAGATAAACACCCCGGGGGAGAACGCGAGAAGTAATAGAGAACCGATCAGTCATCGGGTGCATGGTCATCAGGGTTTCGTGTTACACGCAGTTAAACTGGAACTGAGATTCCCAGCGAGAGCGTTACGCATGGACCTCGCATGATCATACCTCAGAGAAAGAAGAGCTCATCGCCGGTATAATTGTGCACGAGAGTGGCCTGAGGGAGTTAGTAAACCAGTCAGTGATTGGTGACTTCCTCAACCCATTACGTGCATGACGTCGTGGAGGGGAAATCGCGTATGCAGAGAGCAGTGCTTGGTGAGTATGCCTAGTCCAGCCACACCTGGCGTTCTCCTGGGAATGTGCGATTCACCCAGATGGAAGAAACGCGCTAAGTTACTCCGCAAGGGAATAACTTAGGCGCACAAAGAGATGCGCTAGAGCCCTTCAGGTGGTGGCACGTGTACGGTTAGATGTGAGTTGCATGCCTCCACGTGTCACTATCTGAGAGGGGCGCGGCCCAGATAAAGGTGCACTCCGTGTCGTGAAAGGTACAGACAGAAAACCCAGACACCCACGACCCTGACTGTGGTACGTTTTCGTACAAAAGCATAACAGAATTCTGACACACGCAGAGAACAACGTAACAGAATTCTGTTAGGCACAGACACAGAGGGAGATAAAAAGAGAATCAGAGAGAAATACACACACACATTATTTTTGTTAGTGATTCTGTGATCTAACTTGAGCGTCGGAGTGCAAACGGCCGCTAGAGGCGTTGTCTGTGTGTTTGCAGGTTGCATTCGGAGTTCCCAGAGGAGGAGGTTCTAAGAGTATTCTTGCATATAGCACAGTTGCCATAGGCGGGGCAAGGAAGCGACAAGGCAATTCCTCCACGCTTGAGTTGTCGGCAGGATCACAGACCATACACCAGTTATCAGTAGGGAAAAGCCTAGATCACGAGGGGTCCATGCGTGTGGTGTGACTGACGCGTTCAGGCATAGCACAAGTAAAGGGCCACTAGAAGAGCTATGGCTCGTGAGGGTTACGTTCCAGGGGTAAGCTGGATGCATGGCACGTGAACAGCTAGGTCACTCCCATGACGGATGGCCCCAGAGATTAGGTGCACAAGTTGGTACCTAGATGGTCATCCCGTCAGAGGTTGCACTCTAGTAAGGGAGCCTTACGCGCTAGATTTCCCTAAGCGTGGGTGATAGCGGCGCTAAGGCATGCCCTCAGAAACCCTAAATGCGGTTAGCGGAAACCCTAGAGTATATAAAGGGTAGTATCAAACCTAATAAGGTTTGCAACATTTATGTGAATACACACAGATTACACAGAGCTTTACGGCTAAGTGTTTTGGTGTTTCCTAGCCCCAGTACTGACTTGAGCGTCGGAGTACAAACGGCCTCTAGGGCGCCCTTTGCCTTTGCAATTTTAGGTGTTTGATCGTAGAAAAGCACGAAGGCTGAGATTTTTGGGCGTGTGATCGTTGTAGACGTACGAAGACAATCGAGTCAACCGGCAGGAACATTTGACGCCCACCGTGGGGCACGATTTAAAACAGTCCCATTCACAAGAATGAGAGAAAGATCCAACAAGATGAGAAATACGAGGCAAGGATTCGTTGCACCAAACGGAGGCGAGAGCCTCACCCTGCAACAGATCATGGAAACGATGCAGGCCCTCCAAGAAGCAGTGGCGACATCAAGAGGGGATCAAGAACGCATCCAGGTTGATCTGGCTGCGTCGCAAGCAAGGAATGAAGAATTGTGCAGAACCAATGAAGAATTACGCAGGGATTTGCGGAATCAGGCAGGGGAACTTGAGGTGGAAGAGAAAGAATCTGCCAAACCACCTAGAGATTTCCCAATGCCATTCTCGCAAGTGATCATGGACGTCGTGATACGAGCCATGTTCGTGGAGCCCAAAGCCACCTTCACAGGTGTAGAGGACCCAAAGGCTCATCTCACAGCCTTCCACACGCAGATGATGTTGGTTGGGGGCTCTGACGCGGTGCGTTGCAAGCTGTTCATGAGCACGCTGATGGGCACAGTGGTGGATTGGTTCATCAGCCTCCCTGATAGCCATGTGACGTCGTTCACGCAACTATCTAAGCTGTTCAGAGAGCAGTACATTGCAAATCGGGCTCCCCCCCCCCCATTTCTTATGATCTTTTCAACGCGAGATAGTATCAGGGAGAGTCCCTGAAGGAGTTCCTCAATCGTTTTGGGGCACAGGTGGTGAAGTTGAACACCAAGGACAAGACCATGACGGTACACGCGTTCAGGAAGGAGATCGTGTCGGGACCCTTCAGTGAATCGCTCATCAGGAACCGCCCCAAGACTTTCGACGAGATTATGCGTCGAGCGGTGGCTCACATTGTTGCGGAGGGAGATGTCAACGAGAAGCGCACATGCATTGTTCCCTCGCACCCGCGAGCATCAGGTCGACCTCAGCCCATGATAGAACATGAGGCAATGACAGAGAAGAGGGCCTCAGCGAAGCAGCAGCCTTACGAGCCAAGGAAGCCCCAAACCAGGGGGCACACAAGGGAGAATGTGCCACCAAGGCACAACTTCGTAGTAGAATTGAAGGACTTGATCGTCGTCCCCAACATAGCGAAGAGATTGAAGATACCTGTAAAGACCGACAAGAAGTTGGGACCTAACAAGAACGCCTGGTGTGAGTTCCACCAAGCGTTTGGCCACCCAATACAAAACTGTTTGGTGTTGGGACACCAGTTAGACGAGCTGGTGAAGAATGGTTTCCTGAAGGACTACTTGGTCGAGTCACAGGGAGCCCAGGCCTTGACAACGCTAGGAGAAGATCAGGGGCACGAGATGCTCGTCCATGGCAAGATTCATGCCATCTCAGGGGGGTTTTCAGGTGGAGGGTAAACCACTTCTCAGCGGAAGAAGTATGCACGAGCAGTAATGGCAGTAGAGGCGCAAGAGGCAGATCAAGCCCTTGACGTCGACCTTGTCTTCACCAAGGCCAACCTCTGAGATGTCGTCCCCCACGACAATGACATAGTGGTGATCTAAGTAGTGACCGCAGGGAGAAAGGTACACCATGTACTGGTTGAATAGGGAAGCTCGGCAGACGTGATGTTCTGGACGACCTTCAACAAGCTGCAATTGTCTCCTGACCAACCAAGGCCTTACACTAGTTGTTTGTACGGTTTCGCACCAAGAGCTAAGAACCACCTTCGCAGATGGCGTCGCCTCCCGCACAGAGAAATTAGGTACCTAGTGGTTAACGCCCCCTCAGCTTATAACATACTGTTGGGTAGACCCACACTGAATAGGTTAAAGGCGGTGGCATCGACGAGGCACATGAAGATGTAGCTGTCTGACTTGGGAGGAAAGGTGATCACCATCAAGTCAGACCAGAAGGAGGCTAAGTGGTGCTACGAGAATAGCCTCAAGACAAAGAGAGGGATGTTCATGGTCACCACACTAGCACCAAGTGAAGAAGGGGTCGTTTGTGCAAAGATCGCCCGGGAGAGGCAACTCGAACCAGTAGGAGACGTTTTGGAGAGGAAGATTTGAGGCAAGATGTTCAAACTTGGCAAATCACTAGGCCAAGCGACATAGGACCAGATTGTCGAGGTCATAGCACGGCATCTGGATGCCTTCGCATGGTCCGCCTCGGACATGCCTGCCATAGACCCAGACTTCCTATGCCATCGCCTCACCATGGACCCCCAGGTCAGGCCTGTCCGCCAGAGAAGAAGAAAGTTCAAAGAGGAGAGGCGGCAGTTCATAAAGGAAGAGACGAAAAAGTTCTTGAGCGACATCCATATAAGGGAGATCCAATACCCTGAGTGGTTGGCAAATGTGGTCCTGGTCAAGAAAGCCAACGGGAAGTGGAGGATGTGTGTTGACTTCACGAACCTCAACAAAGCTTGCCCCAGGGACTCTTACCCCCTACCAAGCATTGACGCCTTGGTGGACAGTGCCTCGGGCTGCAGGATGCTCAACTTCCTGGATGCTTTTTCTGCGTATAACCAGATTAACATGCATCCCAGGGACGAATGCAAGACAGCGTTCATGACAGAGTTGTCTTGCTATTGTTACACAGTGATGCCCTTTGGGTTGAAGAATGTCAGCGCCACCTACTAGAGGCTGATGGACAGAGTGCTCGCACCCGGGCGAAATGTGCAAGCCTATGTGGACAACATGGTGGTGACCTCACAGGTGAAAGATCGGCATGTGGCTGATTTAGAAGAGCTATTTACAACAATAGCTAAGTATAGATTGAAGCTAAACCCCGAGAAGTGCGTATTCGAGGTGGAAGCGGGTAAGTTCTTGGGTTTCCTACTCACCGAGCGTAGGATAGAGGCGAACCCAAGAAGTGCGTTGCAATCCTCGCGATGAGAAGCCCGATCTCAGTGAAGGAGGTGCAGCAGTTGACAGGGCAGATGAGCGCTCTGTCTAGATTTGTATCAGGTGGAGGAGACAAGGATCACCCTTACTTCCAGTGTCTAAGGAGGAACAACAGGTTCATCTAGACCAGAGAGTGCGAAGAGGCGTTCCTTAAGCTGAAGGAGTACCTGGCCAGTCCCCCAATATTGTGCAAGCCACAGTTGGGTACTCCGCTCCGCCTGTACTTCGTTGTGACAAAACGGGCAATCAGTTCGGTCCTTGTGCAGGAGCAGGACCAAGTGCAGAAGCCTATATACTTTGTGAGCAAAGTATTGCAAGGGCCCGAGGTAAGATATCAGGCCCTAGAGAAGGCAGCCCTGGCAGTAGTGTTCTCAGCAAGAAGACTTCGCCACTACTTCCAGAGTTTTACTGTGGTGGTGATGACAGACCTGCCTATCCGCAAGGTCCTACAGAAACCGGACGTGGCGGGAAGGATGGTACGATGGGCAATGGATGTGTCAGAGTTCGATGTCCGGTACGAGCCCCGAGGTCCTATCAAAGGCCAAGTCTACGCAGATTTTGTGGTAGAGCTCTCCTCGGCAGATGCACACCAAAAGGAAGCCAACTTCCGGTGGGTGCTCTCTGTAGATGGATCCTCTAACCAACAAGGCAGCGGGGCAAGTGTCATCTTGGAGGGACCGAACGGGCTATTGATCGAGCAAGCCCTACGGTTCGCCTTCAAAGTCAGCAACAATCAAGCGGAGTATGAAGCCCTGATCGTTGGCATGCTGTTAGCCAAGGAGATGGGTGCGCAAAGTTTGTTGGCGAAGAGTGACTCCCTATTAGTCACGGGTCAAGTGACAGGAGAATACCAGGCCAAGGACCCTCAGATGGCTGCATACCTAGGGTACGTCCAGATTCTGAAGGAGTCATTTGCGGTATTCGAGCTGGTGCACGTCCCTAAAGACTAGAATGCTCGAGCTACTTGCTAGCAAAGCTCGCCAGTTCAGGCAAGGGGGCAGGCAGAGGACGATCATACAGGAAACCCTGAAGACACCTCAAACTTTCACAGCAGATAATCTAGTGGGGGTACATCATATCATCATGTCGAGATGAGGGGCAAGGAGTCATCGGTCATTAACTCAGGAGACGTTGAAAACTCCCAGGGTAAGCACATATCCAGTCCTTTGGGAGGAATCATTGCAAGTCTGCCTGGTCGAAGGAGGAGAAACTTGGATGACCCCCTACAAGCGCTACATGGCTGATGGGATACTCCCATTGGAACCCACAGAGGCAAGAAAAATAAAGAAATATTATGCCAAGTACACTCTTATCGACGGAGAGTTGTTCAGACACGGGTTCACCCACCCAATCTTGGTATGTGTAAGCGGAGACCAATTCGCACGTATAATGGCAGAGCTCCATGAAGGGATATGTGGAAGTCACATTGGTGGTTGATCTCTAGCTTCAAAGGCCATTCGTGTGGAATATTATTGGCCAACCGTAATGGAAGACTGCACAAGGTACGCACAGCAGTGCAATCAATGTCAGCAACACGCTGACTGACACAAGGCGTCGCCAAAAGAGCTTAGGTCGATTTACAGCCCTTGGCCATTTCATACCTGGGGAATCAATATAATGGGACCCTTCCCTTTGGCGATAAGGCAGATGAAGTACCTCGTGGTCGCCATAAAGTCCTTCACGAAGTGGATAGAGGCTGAGTCTGTGGCGCAGATCACGGCCCACAAGATCCAGCACTTCGTGTGGAAGAACATAGTGTGCCGTTTCGGGGTACCGAAGTGTTTGGTATCTGACAATGGCACACAGTTTGGAAGCCAACAACTGGGCAAGCTATGCACAGAAGTTGGAATAAAGCAAGTGTTGGCATCATTCGAGCACCCCCAGAAAAATGGGCAGGTCGTGTCTACCAACAGAGTCCTGCTCAGAGGTCTGAAGAGAAGGCTCGAGAAGGACAAAGGAACCTGGGCAAAGGAGGTTCCTAGAATTATGTGGGCTTACCACACCACTTCCCAGTCCACTACCAGAGAGACACCCTTTAGCTTAGTGTATGGGTCAGACGCGATGATTCCCGTGGAGATTCAGGAGAGCTCTCGACGCTTCTAGAACTTCGTGGCTGAAGAGTCCAACGAAGAGAGAAAGGTGAACCTGGACCTATTGGATGAAGTCAGAGAGGAAGCAAGAATTAAAGCTGAAGCTTTGAAAAGAAGGGTGGAGTACAAGCACAGCTCAAAGCTGAAGCCTCGCCAGTTCCAGGTCGCCGACCTAATGATGCGGAAGGCCCACCCATACCAGTTAGAGAACAAGTTGTCCCCCAAGTGGACTGGTCTTTTCAGAGTGACAGAGGCCCTTGGGAATGGGGCATATAGGCTTGAGACATTGGACGGAGGCGCGATTCCTTGTACGTGGAATACGACCAACATCAAGTTTTATTTCAGTTGAACTGTAGCATTGTACATAGTACCTAGGGGACGCTCTTTTTCCCTTACAAGGGTTTTTTATGAGGTCACCCAATAAAATTCTATTGAAGTATTTCTCAAATGTTTTGTACAATGTAGATACGAACTGTTCCCTTGCGTTAGAGGTCTCGAGAGTGGGAAAGCTAGGTTCGCATAGAACACCTCCCCCTCGAGTGAGAATGCCAAGACTGAACGAAATGGTTCACCAATGAAATCCTCCTTCGCCTTTGAGAGAAGATGAGGTCAGTTACGAACTGTTCCCTTGCGTTAGAGGTCTCGAGAGTGGGAAAGGTAGGTTCGCAGAGAACACCTCCCCCTCGAGTGAGAACGCCAAGGTTGAACAGCGTTGTTCACAGTTAAATCCTCCCCCGACTTGAAGCAAGGGCGAGGTCAGTTCAGAACCTTCCCCATGGGTTAGAAGTCTCAAGGGTGGGTAGGATGGTTCGTAAGAGAACACCTCCCTCCCCCTTTGACTGAGAACACCAGGGGAAAGAAGTAAGGTTCGCCAGTTAAACCCTTCCTTGACTTTATACAGCAAGGACGAGGTCAGTTATGAGTTCCTTCTCGGGCTACAAGTGATGGCATTCTCAAGGAGCTCTTCTTGGATGTTTGGTAAAATGGTGCGGAAGCTTATGTATGAAATGGGCAAGGTCCTCCTAGGAGTTGTGGTGACCTTGAAGGTGCATGAAGAGTATGGAAGAAGGGAGGTTCGGCCAGCCCTTTGATAGATGGTGAAGGAAGATTAAAACCTAGAAACTAGGTAAGGAGCAAGTATGGCACAAAATGGGCAGCATAACATTACTCAATTTAATCTTGCAAATACAAGTGATAGGCTTCTCCTTTTATAGGCTAAGGAGGCCGTAAATGTTAAGCTAATATAAGATGAAATGCTAGCTAAATGAAATGTAAATGTGAAGCACATAGGCCACATGGGTGCACATGGCTTCACAAAACCGTCCCTAGATTAGTGAAGGCTTTTAGAAACCTTTAGCTAATCAAGGTTAACTCCTCCTTAATTCTAATGTGCAGAAAAATAAACATTTTTCCACATGGCTATGCTATTTACACCCCAATTAAAGCTAAACTACACTTGATGGGCCTTCACTGAATATGTGCTAGTATGCCACTCTCCCATTCATAGCTTTGATCCAAGTCTTCTTGTCCTAGACGCTCCTAGCTTGTCCTAGACGCTTCTAGCTTGGTCTTCCTGTCCTAGACGCTCCTAGCTTGTCCTAGACGCTCCTAGCTTGATCTTAGATGCTCTTGACTTGGCTCTTGTCTTTCATGGAAGGTTGTGTTTGGCCCTCTTCCATCATCCCCTCCCTCTTGAAAAGGATTTGTCCTCAAATCCAATGATTTTGCTTCCTAGGGGGATGGTTGTGGCTGGATGGTGTCCATCATCTCCTTCTTCTTGAGAAGATCTATCCTCAGATTTTTAGACTTGATCTCAGATAGCAGCCTCTTGCTTTGTCAAGGTGTGTCCTCCCGGATCAAATGTCAATCTATGGGAATCTTTAAACAAAGCAAAGGAGTTAGTGTGAGCATTTGGAGAAAATTTAATTGTGTGAAGTTGCCATTTTTGTTTTTCTTTTGTTTTTGGCAACTTCTCACAATATTTCCATTTTGATGGTTGTGTGTGTCCTCTAATCCTCTTATGTTTTCTAAAATTTCCAATAGTAGTTACTTTTCCCTTAGGCATAATTCCTTTAGGAGGTGGTAACAAATTTAAAAGGGCAAGAGGACTATGTTCACATACAACTTCAAATGGAGAAATATGAGTAATCTTGTGGACTACTCCATTGTATGCATGCTCAAAAGGAAAAGGATTCTTATCCCAAGAATTGTGGGTGTCCCTCATGATTTCGTGAAGCATAGAAGGAAGAGCTATGTTTTCAAATTTTGGAGCTCTTTCCATCACTATTTTTGAAGATAAATCATGGAGGCTTGTCACTTTTCTTAGGAAGAGTTTATCCACATCCATGAAGAAGGAATCAAAACCTTTTGTTATCCTAGGAAGCTCTAATATGAAATGTGTGTCTTCCCAAGGATCATTTACAAAAGGTGAAGGAGTATAGAGTTCTTGAGACTTTGCCTTAGGTGTAGTTTGAAAACAAGAATTGTACCTAAAGTAATGTCTTTGAACCTCTTTTCTCATGGGTGACAAAAGTTTTCCTTTTAAAAGCTCTAGAGTTTTATCAACTCTAATTTGGCCCATGAGTTCTCCTTCATGTAGACTTTTTCTCTCATGTGTAAAGATAGTCTCGTTGGTACAACCATTGTTTATGAAAATTTGTACACCTTGCAATGGTTGTCTCAATAAGACATGACAAGTTGCTCTAGGCACTACTTCCCACAAAACTTTGTTTTTGTAGATGCTTATAGATAACTTGACATTCTCTTGGGGATATCCTAGCACATTTGAGAAATAGTCTTTATCTATGCAAGCTTCTTTTAAAGACTCATCTTTTTTGCTTATGCTTGCAAGTGTTCCTTTACAAGAGGTAAGGCTAGGTTGTTCAACAAGAAGCATGTTTTCAAGGGTATTTTCAATTTGCTTGTCTTGTTGAATGACTTTGTGGGAAGGAACACTCTTCTCCCACGCCTTTTGCTTCCCAAAAGTTTTCTCTTTTTCTATTTTCTCTTCATCCCTCTTATGTTTCATTTGTATTTGGTATTTTACCACTTGGGAATGTGGTAAAGGGCTAAGTACAAACTTTATGTGCTTGTGGATGAAGGAAATCTCATTAGTTAGACCATCATGCAAGGTTTTCTTATCAAATTGCCACGGTCTACCTAATAAGATGTGGCAAGCTTCCATAGGTACTACGTCACATAAAACTTTGTCTTTGTAGTTACCTATAGAAAACTTGATTTCCACTTGTTTGTCTACACGTAGTTCTCCATTCTCATTGATCCATTGTAAATTGTAAGGTTTTGGATGAGGAACTACTTGTAGATTTAGTTTCTCAATCAATCTAGTGCTACAACTGATCCTGCCGGCAACTTGAACGTGGGTGAATCGCTTCGTAACACTCTCTGCCCTGTCTTCGCGACTGCGTCTCCTGAAGAATCACCTTCTGAACTTTCTCTCAGATGTCTTCAAAATGTGACCTGCAAAATACACAGACGGCGCCTCTAGCGGCCGTTTGCACTCCGACGATCAAGTTAGTTCAACAGAACCACCAGAAACTGGAAACTAGTAATGTGTGTGTGAGAAAAACTTGCACTCTGTTTTTCGTCTATCTTTTTCCTCCTCCCCACTCTCACTCTGATTCTACCTTTTATCTCTCTTTCTCTACTTCTGGGCATAACAGAATTCTGTTATGCTTTTCTGGCATGTGTCAGAACCCTGTCATGCTTTTCAGAGAAAGCGTACCTTCAGAATCAGCAATGGGGAGCGTGAGAGTTTGCGCATGTCTGCGCTTGGCTGCGCCTGTCTGTACCTTTAGCGGTACGGAGTGCTCTTTTGTCTGGACCGCACCCCTCTCAGATGATGACACGTGGAGGCCTGCAACTCACATCTAACCACACACGTGTCACTTACTGGAAGGGCTCTAGCGCCTCTCTTTGTCTGCCTAAGTTACGCCCTTGCGGAGTAACTTAGGATGCTTCTCTTATCTGGGTAAATTGCATACTCTTAGGAGAACGTCGGGTGTGGCTGGTCTAGGCGCACTCACCAAACGTTACTCTCTGCGTAGGCGACTTACCCTTCAGGATGACACGCACGTAATGGGTTGAGGGAATCACCAATCACCGACTGGCTTACTAGTTCCCTCAGGCCACTCTCGTGCATGATTCCTTGAGGTGGGCTCATGCGAGGTCCATGCGTAACGCTCTCGCTGGGAACCTTAGTCCCAGTTTAACTGCGTGTAACACGAGACCCCGATGACAATACACCCGATGACTGATCAGTGTTTATTCACTACTCGCGCTCTGCCTCCAGGCGCGAGTCTGGGAACTGGTCTGCTGGTGGTCACTTGGCTACTGACCACCGATCACCATTCTGGGTGATCTATCCCCCGACCTCTCTGCCGCCTGATCTGTCAGTGGTAACTTGGCTACTGACCACCGATCACCTCTTTTGGCGATCGTCCCCCTACCTCTCTGCCACCTGGTCCACGTGTCACCCTGCGAGTGGTCCACGTGGTTCTCTGATGCTGACATCATCGACTACCGATGACCGATCGGATCACAAGCCCCCCAGTCTCGAGTCGAGAACTCATTCTCGGCGAAGAGACTAAGTGGTCGTCCCTTCAGTCCACGTGGCAAGTGGGGCCGCCTCACGTGCCACCTCACGTGCTGCTTCTTTAACGTTTGGACTCCCTCTCTTCATCTCGCGACACGTGGCGCCATCGACGGCCAGCATTGTGCGTCGCTAGCGCTTCTTTCATTCAAATTGGCGCGCCCTTCCACTGTTCCTTCATCTTCTTCATTTGACTCCCAGACTCTCTGCGAACTTCTCTTCTGCGCACCCATCTTTCTTCAAATTCTCTGTGATCCTAATCTCTTACGATCATTCAAAGGTATGGTTTTTCTTTTCCCTGGCCCCTTTTTGGTCATCTTTACCGATTGCATTTATCATTCTAGTTATCATGCATCCATCTTCCCTGTTTTTCTCGTGTTTCCGCTTTGACTTCTGCCTCCCCTTCTTTCTCCTTTACCTGGGCATTTCTTCCTCATTCCCTCTCTCTGTTTTTCACCGAACCATCCATCACTCTCTCCCTTTCTATTTCTGACCCTTCGTTTTCCTCCATTGCAGCTATCTCTCGATGGCTCGCTTGAAGCAGACCGCTCGTGTCATTGCCTCTTCTTCTGGTGCACAGCCCTCCGCGAGTGCACCAGCTTCGCCACCGCCTGTTGTCACCTCATTCCATGACAACGCCAAGGTCTATGACTGGGCCCCTCTGGCGTTGCTATCTGAAACGTCCATCTTGCTACCTGAGGACCATCTTAACTCACTTCTGAGCCACGACCCGGACGAACCCTCGTGTTCCATAGACAGGGAAAACGACTTCCACATCCGAGTCCGCATCCCTCCCCGAGGGATGCCCATTTGCGCTGACGACAGGGCCACCAATGGGGTGCCCTTCGTTTTTGTTTACTCCGCGATCTTCAAAAGGTTGAAGCTGCGACTCCCCTTCACCTTCTTCGAGAAAGAGCTGATGATGGAGTTGAACGTCGCGCCCTGCCAACTCCACCCCAACGCCTGGGCCTTCATCCGGGCGTTTCAGATCCTGTGCAACCACTTTGGGCACAACGCCTCGGTGGAGGTGTTCCTTTACACGACACGGAGTGCACCTTTATCTGGGCCGCGCCCCTCTCAGACAGTGACACGTGGAGGCATGCAACTCGCATCTAACCGTTCACGTGCCACCATCTGAAGGGCTCTAGCGCATCTCTTTGTGCGCCTAAGTTATTCCCTTGCGGAGTAACTTAGCGCGTTTCTTCCATCTGGGTGAAATCGCACATTCCCAGGAGAACGCCAGGTGTGGCTGGACTAGGCACACTCACCAAGCATTGCTCTCTGCATACACGATTTCCCCTTCACGATGCCATGCACGTAATGGGTTGAGAGAATAACCAATCACTGACCGGTTTACTGACTCCCTCAGGCCACTATCGTGCACGACTATACCGACGAGGAGCTCTTCTTTCTCTGAGGTATGATCATGCGAGGTCCATGCGTAACGCTCTCGCTGGGAATCTCAGTCCCAGTTTAACTGCGTGTAACACGAAACCCCGATGACCATGCACCCGATGACTGATCGGTGCTCTATTGCTTCTCGCGTTCTCCCCCGGGTGTTTATCTTGGAACCGATCTGTCGGTGGCCACTCGGTTACTGACCACCGATCTCCATACCGGGGAATCTCCTCTATGACTACTCTGCCACCTGATCCACGTGTCACCCGTTTATCTTGGAACTGATCTGTCGGTAGCCACTCGGTTACTGACCACCGATGACCATACCGGGTGATCTCCTCCCCGATTTCTCTGCCACCTGATCCACGTGTCACCGTGCGAGTGGTCCACGTGGTTATCTGCTGCTGACGTCATCGACTACCGATGACCGACCGGATCAACACTCATGTTCTTTTGTTGGAGTCTTTGGAGCTTGTCCATTAACTCCCTATGGTAGTAGGAAGGTATGTGGCGACGTCATAGGGCTCCCCTAAGGCATTCCAATATTCTATGGGAGGCTCCCTATGAAGACGTCGGTCTCTCTCTAGAGAGGTCCACCAATACATGGCATTGCTTTGGAAACTAAGGGTTGCTAAGGGTACCTTCCTTTCTTCACTCACCCTATGGCAAGCAAAGAGTTGCTCTACTTTCATCTCCCAATCTAGGTATACCTCTACATCTTCCTTACCATAGAAATGGGGTAGGTCTACCCTTACTTCCCTTGGGCTCTCTTCCTCCCTTTGCCTATTTCTTCTAGGGGGTGGTTGGTAATAGTCATTGATTCTAAGGATACCCTCCCCTAGAGACTCATTACGTTTAGAATGGGATGTATGAGTATGAGATTTTTTTTATTTTTGAGACTTCTCTTCCTTGGCTTTAGTCAACTCATTGATTTTAGTCTCATTCTCCAATTGTCTAATTGAAATCAATTGCACAGCTTCTGAAACTTCTTTCAAAAGAGTTTTTAAAGATTTTACTTCACTTTCAATAGACTTTGCAGAATGAGAAGAAGAAGACATGACTAGAGCTTTGTGTGTAGAAGTATTTTACTTTGAGAAAATTTAGGTGTTCCGTCCGGTTGACCTGGGACGTCTTCGTGCACGACCTCAACCGTCAGCTAGGGACTCCTTCCCACTGGTTACTTGTGGATTCCTGCAAAGAAGGACAAAAGGGCGCCCTAGCGGCCGTTTGCACTCCGACGCTCAAGTCAGCCAGCAAGAAACACCAAAAACTATGCACCTCCGTATCGGAGCACCGCGTATGGCACTCTGAAGGTGGTAAAAAGGAAACTGTGTCTAGTGTCTATTTCTCCTTCTAGCAAAGATCTTTCCCTAATCCCTTGTGCGTAACCTCAAGGCTCGAGCAAGTAACTAGAGAGTTTCTGGGAAATTTGCCAAAAGTTCGAACCCCCTTTCCAACATTCGAAGCGCTATTTAAGCTACCCCCGCATTCTAAGCACCTTAAAGCGCATTTAATTATAAAACGTAGCGCATTTAATTATAAAACGCAGCGCATTTAAGACGTTAAAAACGCTTGAGAGCCTTTATAGTACCTTAAATGCTCGAAACGGAAACTGTATTAAATGACTTTAATTACCTGGCACCTGGCTAAATGGCGTTTCTATTCTGACCTGGCTGCTGTACACGTGGAGGGCCTCACAGCGCCATGACCCCATCTGGGGGCGTTTCTTCGTGTGAGTCCTCCTGCTTGGGAGTGCTACTGCGCAAGGGGTGACTTTTTGGGTGCCAACTCACGCCCCCAATCATCTAGTCACTCACTTTGAGAGCGTATCTGCCTTCCTCTCGTACCCTGCACCTGGCTACCCTGGGCGTGACCCTCCTCTTGAGTCGTATCTGTCCCAAAGGCGTCTCTGGGGCGGCAGGGGTACTTCACGAGTCAGGCTGCCCTACACTGGTGCTATCACTATGGCCTTGAAGCCACCTTTCTCTTCACTTTATTACTACCCCGGATTATCGGGACCTGAGGCCTTCCCACGGCGTCGCTCCCTCCATGGTCTTTCCTACCCATGGGTATCGGGGAGGCACACTGTGATTGCCTTGCTTTAGTGATATTTGCTCTTGGCGACGCCCTGGTTGGGCGACGCCTTAACTAGGCGACGCCTTGACCTTGGCGACGCTTCCTCTTGGCGACGCTGGCACTTGGCGTCTCTTCACCTAGGCGAAGCCTTATGTTGACTTTAACTCCAGACGTTGACTTTGACCTTGACTTTGTCAACGCCCGGATACGGGACGGTACACAAGCCCCCCAGTCTTAAGCTGAAGACTTGTCTTCAGCGCAAAGACTAAGGCCTCGCCCACGCCGCCCACGTGTCACCCTGGTGACGTGTCATTCCCTGCTGACTCAACAATTCTCGAATTATTGACGTGACACTCTCTGAACCATAGGGGCGCTCTTAATGGCTGATTGGACATCCTCTGAAGCGGGGAAAGTAACACCTTTTGGGGCCACGCTTAATCGCGTGCCACGTGGCTCATCACACGGCCAGCCTCTAGAGTCCCTTGCGCTCCCCTTGAGCGCGTAATCCTTTGACACGCGGCACGATCTCACGGCTCCCAATTAGCGCCTTTTGGGTTGCAAATGTAATGTTCAAGTTACCCCAAACCCCGCGCTCACACCACTGTTTCATCCATTCTCTCTGCATCTCCGCACTGTTCATCGTCTTCAAGCCTTTTCTCTGCAACTTCTGCTCTTTCCTTCGGGCTTTCCTTCCTCCCTCACTTCGACATCAAAGGTATGATTTTTGCTTCTCCACGACTCTTCTTCTTTGTCGCATTGCATCACTGTGTATTGAACTGCCTGGGACTGTTTACGTTTATGCATTACTGTGTTCTTCCGCTCCTCTGTTCTTCTCCGTTCCCCTCTCCTTCTTTCTGGGTTTTCTCACGTGGGTGGCATTTTCCTAGGGTTTTATCCCCTTTTCTGTCTTGGCATCACTTGTTAAAACCCTTTTCCTTTCTTCTTTCTCCAGCTATTTATTCACATCATGACGCGCCCGATCTCCAAGTCTGGTTCTCCCCCCAAGACCCCCAAGTCCAACTATAAAGCCTTCTATTCATGGGCCCCCGATGAGCTCTTGAACGAATGTACCACCTTGACAACCATTCAGGACCTGGAGAATCATCGTGGGGATCCTCACTTGTATAATTTTAATGCTTTCTGCCGCACCCATGACGCGCACATCTCTATTCGTCCCGGCAGACCCGGGGAACCTGTCTGCGTGGATGACAGACCCAGAAAGGGGGATCCTTTCTTCTTCATGTACCAGACGGTATTTAAACGCGTCGGGGTGCGTCTCCCATTCACGCCCTTCGAGAGGGAACTTCTCACCGAGATTAACACAGCCCCCGCCCAGCTCCACCCCAAATGCTGGGCATTTGTAAGGGGTTTTCAAATTCTCTGCGGGTACCTGGGCATCCTTCCCTCTGTGGATGTCTTCTTGCATTTCTTCGAGGTGAAGAAACAGGGGAAAAGCTTTTGGGTAAGCTTCTCCGGGATCGCGGGTAGGATCCTTCTCACCCTCTTCCAGAACTCCTACAAAAACTGGAAAGGAAAATTCTTTAGGGTGTGCTGCGCCAAGCACGACCCCACAGCCTTAGACGGCTTTCCCCTGTACTGGACGGAGCACCCCAAGCTGCTCAGGGCCAAGGCCCTGGATGAGCTATCCCCTGCTGATAAGGAGGTATGCAAGGCCTTGGCTGGCCTGGGGATTGTCTTCGATACGTTGAAGCTTATCGCGAGCGAATACAACGCCCACTCCCTGACCACATACTTTGGTAGGGAGACTCCTCTCTTACTATCTTTTGTTATCTGTACTTTACTACTTAATGTTTGTTCCCCTGGCCTCTTCCACCTGTTTTCCATTGTGCCATGTGACTTATGTCTCATTCATCTACGTGTTTTGTGGGTTTGTATAACTGCTTTGGCTTTGACTTCTGTTGTTTGGTTTATCTGATTGTAGGATCGGTGATGGATGCCTCCAAAAGGATGATGCTGGCGAAAGCGATCAAGGGTCTCCGCCCCTGCTGCTGACCCACACCCCTCATCGACCCTCCCTCCGCCACCACCGACCACTATCGAAGCCCCACTAGGCTCATCTTCACCATCTCCACATAGCCCCGAGGCGCTTCAGACTCCCGGCTCTCCTCCGCCCATCGCCGCAGTCCCACTGGCTGTGGCTTCATCACCTGCTCCAACCCCCCTTGACAAAAGAAAAAGGGTGTTGGAGGTTATCTCCGATGATGAAGACTCCGACGGGGGGCTAGTCTTCAAGAGGAGAAAAGCTGCTAGGACTCCCATTCTGCCGGCGGCTTCGCCGCAGGGAGGGTTCCTTCAGGGACAACCCTCCAAGTTCTACCTCTCTCCCTCCCACAACGGTCCAAGAGGAAACAGGCGAAGGGGCCGAATCTGCTCCACCCCCACCACCGGCAGAGGTCTCCGTTGCTCCCGCCTCCGTCGCCGCCGCCCCGGATCTCATTGCCATCCCTCCTCCAATTATGCATCTGATGAGAGGCTTCAACGGGGGATCAATGCCAGAAGGCTCCGACAGGAAGGAGGGAATGCCCTTCTACTTGGGAGCCTTCTTGGCAGTGGCCCTTGAATGGCGTGCCCAGGCTAGAAACGCTGTTTTGCAGACTCAAACCCTCCAGGCCTTGGAAACAAGGGTAGCTGCCCTGGAGGAGGAAAAGAAAACCCTGGGATGCAAAAACGAGGCCTACCAAACCACTCTGAAGCAGGCTCAAGAGGCCAAGGAAGAGGCTGAAAAACAACTGGCAGAGGCGATGGAGTTTCAGGCTGACTTCTACACTCGGGAATTCACTCTTCAAGTCCAAGTAACAGGCCTCCAGGGCATGGTCGAAGCTTACGAGGAAGTTCAAGAGGACTTGAAGAGCCGATGTTGTGAGCAAGCCGACAGACTGGAACGGATGGAGGGGGAGATGGCTACCCAGGCCAAAGCTATGGGCCTTCTCCAGGTTGACTACGATAAACTGCAGGTCGAGGTCAGCCGGCTCCGCGTGGAGAAGGAAGCTTTGGAGAAACAGGTGGCTTCGGGGGACGCCATCATTGAGGAGTTAGAGAAGGATAAGAAGACCCTCATCAATGACATGGCGGGTACCTTCGAGGAGGGGTTCAAAGAGGCTCTAGCCCAGGCCGTCTGTGAGAACCTGGGAATCGACGTTTCCAACTGTGACTCCACTCATCACATCGTTGACGGAAAGGTCGTGCCCTTGGAGATGGATGATTGAACCGCTGCCCTCAACCGCCACCTTTCTCCTTCACACTTTACACTTGTTTTTTGACCCTCTTTGACAAGCTTGTAATTCTTTGAACTGTTTGCATTTTCGTCACAACTTTGGGTTTTTCATGACAATTTTCGTGCTATTGAGTTGTCGAATTTCGCCTGCATGATTTTACCCTCGTTTTTTGCCTTCACATGCCTCGATTGTTTTGCCTGTACTCCACCTGTTTCTTTCGCTGCGTTGGGCGACCCTGTATGTCCGGCGCCTATGTTTCGTAAAGGCGTCAGTGGCTTTACCATTGCCGCAACGCGAAAGTCGAGACCTACTCTGGGTCCTAAACACTTGGGATAAGGTCACGCGTCGATGCCCACGCCCATGGAGAGGCTTGCCTAGCGGAGCCGTATCGTCCATGGGGTGTCTCAAACACCAAAGCGATTTGTCCCTTGATTCCTGGTGCCCGGCGCCCACGCCTAAGGAGAGGCCTGCTACAGCAGCGCCGTATCGTCCTCGGGTGTCCAAAAACGCCGAGTGCTCTGGGGGGGTCGTTCCCTCCATGGTTTTTCCTTCCCATGGGTATCAGGGAACAACCCTGCCAGCGATCCGCTGGCGTTTGGCGATCTCGTCTCCCTCCACAGTCTTTCCTACCTGTGGGTATCGGGGAGGCGACGCCGCTAGTAACTAGTTTCGACTTCTTCGATTTCGTCTCCCTCCACAGTCTTTCCTACCTGTGGGTATCGGGGAGGCGACACTGCTGCTACTTGGGTTGACGACGCCCGCAACGTCTCATGCTGGCGTCGCCCTGGGCGTTATCTTTACCTTGGCACTGACTTTAACCTTGGCCCTAGCCTACGCCTGAGGATAGCGAAGAGCTCAAGGTTTCCCCTGTGCCATCCACGTGGCGCTTCTTGCATGGCTGATGGGACATTCAGTCACTTGACTTGGTCCTGACACCTTCTGTGCCCCTGACCCACTCTCGACGGCGCATCGTACCCTTGGGCATTCTGTCGATACGACGTTTTCTGAGTTTAACCAATGGTGTCAGGGCCATCCTCCCATCCTCTGCCACGTGGCTCGATCGTGCGGTGCATCCATTCACGTCGTTTGGCGCTATAACTGCAATACTTCCATTTGCGTCGTTTGGCGCTCTAACCGCGATATTTAATTCTTCAAACCTTGAAACTGTCCTCATCATTTCTACGCTTTTCGTAACCTACTTGCACCCTTTCTACTTGCAACCTTTCTCTTCTCGCGAAAAGTTCTTCTAGTGTTCGTTCCCACCAGCGTTTTACCCTTGCGTTACCAGCGGGCCACCCGCCTTCAAACCTCCCTGATTCTGTTCAAGCATGTCTTCTCGGGCTCCTCCCCCCAGGGTCAACCCCAAGGACCTGTATACTTGGGCTTCGAGCGAGCTTCTTGACGAATGCTCATGCTTACTCTCCACCAGGGCCATAAGGGAACACAAAGGGGATTCATGCTCCTATAATCACCGTGCCTTCGCGAGGAGGCACGACGACGATATTGTTGTGCTCCCTTGCACTCTAGGGGAGCCAGTACGTGGAGACGAACGGGCCAACGACGGGGTCCCCTTCTTTTACTTCTATCAGGTGGTTTTCAAGACCATCGGCGTGCGCTTGCCCTTCTCCAGGTTTGAGAAGGAACTGCTGACGGAGATCAATGCCGCTCCGGCCCAGTTATATCCCAACAGCTGGGCTTTTGTCAAAGCCTTTGACATCCTTTTCGGGTTTCTGGGTTGTGCACCCTCGGTTGATATCTTTCCTCACTTCTTTGAGGTGAAGAGGCAGAGGAACAACCTCTGGGTGACCCTTAGTAACGTTCCTGGCAGAGTTCTCCTGACCCCCTTCCAAAACTCATTCACTGGGTGGAAAGGCCGGTTCTTCAAGATCTGCTGCTCTGATCTCGTTCCCTCCGCCCTGGATGGTTTTCCACTGTACTGGGTGAGGGAGACGAGGGCCCTCAAGTCCAAACCCTTCAAGAAGCTAGCCCCAAATATCCAGGTGGTTTGCCTTCTCGCTGAGGCGGGAGGTTTTGACTCCGCCACCTTGATCAGTTTGGAGTTCAACGCTGGAACTCTCGAGAAGTATATATGTATGAGCCACTGCCCTAGAAACTTCTGCCTTTATTACTTTCTATTTGTGTGTGTTTTGCTTCATGGCGTCTCTGACACATTCATCTCCCTTGGTGCAGGTTCGAAAATAAACCAAGAGCGGAGGTCACGACTTACCCGAGCTCTGCGGACTGAGAGCGGGGCTTCGTCTTCTTCCCGTGCTGACTCCGATGGCCACTGAAGAGTGGTTCGTTTGTGTTTTTGTATGAGTTGTAATGTTTGCCCTATTCGCATTACTCCCGTTTGTATCGAACACTGCTTGTAAAATCAACTTTACTATACCATACTTGGTTTCTGTAACGCCGCTTTACTTTTGCATACATCTCATATATGGTGCGTTTTTTCCTCCGTCATGTTTCTTAGCGGCGCCTGCGTTTGGGCGACGCCCTTCTTCTTGGCGATGCCTTTCTTCTTGGCGACGCCTTTTTTCTTGGCGACGCTTTTCTTCTTGGTGACGCCTTCTTTCTTGGCAACGCCTTCTATCTTGGCGACGCCTTTCTTCTTGGCGACGCCTTTCGCCACTTCTAACGGGGAAAAGATAAAGACTGAAAACCAAGGCAAGGTTTTTTCTCAAACTTGTTTTTTCTTTTATTTGGGTGACCTCATTAAAAAACCCCGGAAAGGGAAAAAGAGCGTCCCCTTTAACAAGACTGTTACATAGCTGCTTTACATAAGTCAACTAAAATAAAACTTCAGGTTGGCTGCATTCCAACTGCGTGGGATGGGACCCCCTTCCAAGGTCTCTAGGTTGTACGAACCGTTGCCCTTAGCCTCGGTAACTCTGAAGGGTTCGGTCCACTTGGGAGACAACTTATTCTCCAGCTCGTATGGGTGGGCTTTCCTCATAACTAGGTCGCCAATCTGGAACTGTCGTGGCTTTACCTTAGAGTTGTATTGTCGCTCTACTCTTCTCTTTACCGCTTGGGCTTTTATTCTGGCTTCCTCCCTGGCTTCGTCTAGTAGATCCAAATGTACCCGCCTTTCTTCGTTGGATTCCTCAACCACAAAGCTTTGAAAGCGTGGCGAGCTTTCGTGTATTTCTACCGGGATCATCGCATATGACCCATACACCAAACTGAAAGGCGTCTCCATGGTAGAAGATTGGGGCGTGGTGTGGTATGCCCATACGATCCTTGGTACCTCCTCCGCCCACGCCCCTTTGGCCTTCTCTAGCCTTCTCTTTAGCCCCCTCAGCAAAACTCTGTTTGCTGACTCTACTTGCCTGTTGGTCTGGGGGTGTTCGACTGATGCGAACACCTGCTTGATGCCTACCTCAGCGCACAGATTTCTCAACTGCTGACTGGCAAACTGGGTTCCATTATCGAATATCAGCCGCCTAGGTATGCCAAAGCGACACACAATGTTCTTCCACACAAAATGTTGCACCTTGTGCGCAGTGATCTGTGCCACGGGCTCTGCCTCTATCCACTTGGTGAAGTACTCGATGGCAACGATCAAGTACTTCATCTGCCTTATTGCTAGTGGGAACGGACCTAGGATGTCAATCCCCCAGGTATGAAAAGGCCACGGGCTATATATGGATCGCAGCTCTTCTGGCGGCGTCTTGTGCCAGTCAGCGTGCCTTTGACATTGCTTGCAGCGTTGGGCGTGTCGCGCGCAATCCTCTTTTACCGTTGGCCAGAAGAAACCTGCGCGTATCACCTTGGAGGCTAATGACCTTCCCCCCACGTGGCTCCCGCAAATGCCTTCGTGGAGCTCCGTCATTATTCTGGTACACTCGTCGCCACTTACACACGTTAAGATAGGGTGAGTGAACCCGTGCCTGAACAACACTCCGTCCACCAGAGTGTATCTTGCGGCATTTCTCTTGATCTTCTTACCCTCTTCAGGCTCCACTGGGAGAGCCCCATCCGCCACGTACCGTCGGTATGGTGTCATCCAGGTGTCCCCTTCGGCTAGGGTACATACCTGCATCTGCCTTCCTTCTTCGGGCGTGTCCACGTATGTGCTAATGAGGGGCGTCTTCAGCGTATCTTGGGTCAAAGAGCGATGACTCCTTGGACTCCCTCTCGATGTACAGACCTAGAGGACATCCACCCTGTTATCCTCCACGAATTTACGCGGAGCTTTGAGCGTCTCTTGGATCACTGTCCTCTGTCTACCCCCCTTGCCTGAGCTGGCCAGCTTGGCAACCAGGTCGGATCTGGCATTCTACTCCCTTGGGACATGTACCAGCTCAAGAGCGTTAAATGCCCCCCTCAATAGTTGGACGTATTTGAGATACGCCGCCATTTGTGGGTCCTTCGCCTGGAACTCACCCGACACCTGCCCGGTAATCAACTGGGAATCGCTTTTCACCAAGAGGTTCTGCGCGCCCATCTCCTTGGCCAGGAGCATTCCCGTGATCAGAGCTTCGTATTCAGCCTGATTATTACTTGCCTTAAAGGCGAAGCGCAGAGCTTGCTCAATCAGCACGCCGTTGGGTCCCTCCAAGACTATTCCCGCACCACTCCTTGTTGGTTGGAAGAGCCATCAACCGAGAGCAACCACTGTGAGCCCACCTCCACCTCTTGTTCACCTCCGAGCGAGAGTTCTGCCACAAAATCCGCGTATACTTGCCCCTTGATGGATCCTCTGGGCTCATACTGGATGTCGAATTCTGATAACTCCACCGCCCAGCGCACCATCCTTCCAGCTACGTCAGGCTTCTGCAGCACCTTCTGTATAGGGAGATTCGTCATCACTACCACCGTAAAGCTGTGGAAGTAATGACGGAGCCTCCTGGCTGAAAACACCACCGCCAATGCTGCCTTCTCCAACGCTTGGTATCTCGTCTTCGTGCCTTGTAAGGCCTTGCTTACGAAATAGATGGGCTTTTGAATCTGGTCCTGCTCCTAGACCAGCACTGAGCTGATAGCTCGCTCTGTCACTGTGAAGTACAGCCGGAGGGGCACATCCGCCACCGGTTTGCAGAGGACTGGTGGCGTCGCCAGGTACTCCTTCAACTTGATGAAAGCTGCTTCGCATTCGTCAGTCCATGCGAAACGACTATTTCTCTTGAGGCACTGGAAATATGGGTGCCCCTTCTCTCCTCCGGCAGAAACAAACCTTGAGAGCGCCGCCATCAGCCCCGTCAGCTGCTGCACTTCCTTTACTGACGTCGGGCTTCGCATGGCGATAATTGCTGCGCATTTGTCGGGGTTCGCCTCTATCCCCCTCTCCGTGAGCATGAAACCTAGGAATTTACCGGCCTCTACCCCGAAGACACACTTCTCGGGGTTTAGTTTGAGGCGGTACTTGGATATAGTGACGAACAACTCTTCTAGGTCCGCCACGTGCTGTGTCCTGTCCTTCGACGCCACTACCATATCATCCACGTAGGCGGTAACGTTCCTTCCTAACTAGGGCGCTAGGACCCTGATTTTTAGGCCAAAGGGCATTACCTTATAACAGTAACTGCAAGTCTCTGTCATGAATGCAGTTTTGCTCTCATCTCTCGGGTGCATTTTGATCTGGTTGTACCCCGAGAATGCATCCAGGAAACTTAGCACCTTGCAGCCGGATGCACTATCCACCAACGCGTCGATACTGGGCAGTGGGTACGAGTCCTTCGGGCACACCTTATTTAAGTCCGCGAAGTCCACGCACATCCTCCACTTTCCATTCGCCTTCTTCACTAGGACGACATTAGCTAGCCACTCAGGGTATTGGATCTCCCTAATGTGGCCACCACTCAGCAGCTTCTGCGTTTCCTCCCTTACCACCATCTGCCTCTCTTCGTTGAACTTCCTCCTTCTTTGGCGGACGGGGTGGACCATGGCGTCCATGCTGAGGTGATGACATAGGAAATCAGGGTCGATGCCGGGCATATCCGAGGCAGACCATGCGAAAGCATCCAAGTGGCGTGAAATCACCCCTGCCACCCCCTCCTGTTCTTCCTGGCTCAGCAAACGCCCTAGCTTAAACGTTTTGCCGCCAATCTCCCTCTCCACGGCATTAGCAGCCTGTTGATCCCTGTTATCATCCTCGACGGGCGCCGCCTCTTCCACGGGCGCCACGTCGTCAGGGCCTTCTTCCATGGGTGTATCTGCTTCGGGCATCGCCCTCACGGGTATGGCCTCGTTTGGCGTCGACCCAGCGAGCGTCGCCTCGATCATCGTCGTGTCTGCACTTGGCGGACGCTCATACACCATGAACACGCCTCTCTTCGTTTTCAGGCTGTTCTCATAACATTTCCTCGCCTCCTCCTGGTCTGACTTGATGACTATCACCTTGCCACTGCGGTCCGCAGCTTCATCTTCATATGGCGTGTGGAGGCTACTGCGTTCAGCCTGTTCAACGCCGGTCTGCCCAACAAAATGTTGTAGGCGGAGTTGGCGTTCACGACCAAGTACCGGATGCTTTCGGTGCGCGAGGCTTCTCCATCCATGAACGTAGTCCTCAACTCCAGGTAGCCTCAGACTTCCACCTGGTTATCCGTAAACCCGTACAGGCACCCTGTGTAGGGCCTCAAAAGGTCGGGGGACAACCGTAATTTATTGAATGTCGACCAGAACATGACGTCTGCTGAACTTCCCTGGTCGACAAGAACTCTGTGCACCTTTCTTCCAGCTGTGACGACCGAAATGACCACGGGGTCATTGTCATGCGGCACCACGTCTCGAAGGTCTCCTCTCGTGAACACGAGGTCCGATTCCCACGGCTCACCCGAGATCCTTTCTTCGATCGAGTTGACCCCCCTCGCGTATTTCTTTCGCTGGGAGGCGGTGGGTCCTCCGTCGGAAAAACCTCCAGCTATGGTATGGACCTCGCCGAAAACCGGCGTCTCGTGTGCTTGTTCTTCCGCTGGCGGAGGTAGGGCGGCGTTCGTGGCGGGTTCCGCGACATAATCCTTCAAAAACCCGGTTCTCACCAGCTCATCTAGCTAGTAACCCAGCGACAGGCAGTTATCAATGTGGTGACCGAAAGCCTCGTGGAACTCACACCAAGAGTCTTTCCGGGGCCCCAGCACCTTATCGGACTTCGCCGGTCACCTCAACCTCTCAGCTATATTAGGCACGGCGATCAGGTCCTTCAGTTCCACCACAAAATTGTATCTCGCCGGCCTCGCCCTCTCTCTGGCCGGGCGATCGCCTCCTACTGGACCCCGGGGCTGGGGCTTTCTGGCCTCGTAAAGGCATCTCCCCTCCGGTTTCTTCCTTCCCGTCGTGGTCTCATTGACCCTGGCGGGTTGAGTTCGCGTCGGTCCTCTCGGGCGCGAGGGCACGACGCTGGTGCGCTTCACACACACCTCTCCCTCAGAAGCGATATGTTCCACCGTCCGACGTCGTAGTTCAGCGAAAGTCCTAGGGCGGTTACGAATGATAGATTCGCCAAAAGGGCCGAGGCATACACCTTTCACGAACGCGTACACAATCATGGGCTCCTCTTTCGTACCGACCTTTACTACCTGGGCCCCGAAGCGGTTGATGTATTCCTTTAGGGTCTCCCCTTGATACTGTTTCACATCAAACAGATCGTAGGAAACCGGCGGCGGAGCCTTGTTTGCTAGGTATTGTTCCCTGAACAATCGCGACAGTTGTCAGAAGGAGGTGATATGGCCGTCCGGGAGGCTGATAAACCAATCCACAGCCATCCTCGTCAGGGTGCTCATAAAGAGCTTGCACTTGGCAGCGTCGGAGCCGCCTACCAGGACCATCTGTGTGTGAAATGCAGAGAGATGCGCCTCAGGATCCTCCATCCCGGTGAAGATCACCTTGGGCCCCGCGAACGTGTTTGGGATCACTGCATCCAGAATCTCCTGCGAGAAGGGAGTGGAAAACTCCCTTGGCGGGGAGAGGTTCTCCATCTCGTCATGTTCGCATTGCCCCCGATTATTCTGCAAACCCCGGCGCAACTCCTCATTTATACGATGGAGCTCTTCGTTCCTCACATGCGAGGCTTCGAGATCTGCTTGCATGCGTTCCTGTTCCAACTTCGACTCCGCTATATCATCTTGCAGCCCCCGCATTATTTCCAGGACCTGCTGCATGGACAGTTCTGCTGGGGCTGCGCGTGCAGTACCTCGTCTTATGGTGGCCATTTTCACGGTCTCCTCAAACCTCCTCCAACGTTACTGTGACTTGATAGATCTTCTCAAACTTGCGATGGGACTGATGTTTAATATCGGCCCCACGGTGGGCGCCAAATGTTCCGTCCGGTTGACCTGGGACGTCTTCGTGCGCGACCTCAACCGTCAACTAGGGACTCCTTCCCACTGGTTACTTGTGGATTCCTGCAAAGAAGGACAAAAGGGCGCCCTAGCGGCCGTTTGCACTCCGACGCTCAAGTCAGCCAGCAAGAAACACCAAAAACTATGCACCTCCGTATCGGAGCACCGCGTATGGCACTCTGAAGGTGGTAAAAAGGAAACTGTGTCTAGTGTCTATTTCTCCTTCTAGCAAAGATCTTTCCCTAGTCCCTTGTGCGTAACCTCAAGGCTCGAGCAAGCAACTAGAGAGTTTCTGGGAAATTTGCCAAAAGTTCAAACCCCCTTTCCAACATTCGAAGCGCTATTTAAGCTACCCCCGCATTCAAAGCACCTTAAAGCGCATTTAATTATAAAACGTAGCGCATTTAATTATAAAACGCAGCGCATTTAAGACGTTAAAAATGCTTGGGAGCCTTTATAGTACCTTAAGTGCTCGAAACGGAAACTGTATTAAATGACTTCAATTACCTGGCACCTGGCTAAATGGCGTTTCTATTCTGACCTAGCTGCTGTACACGTGGAGGGCCTCTCAGCGCCATGACCCCATCTGGGGGCGTTTCTTCGTGTGAGTCCTCCTGCTTGGGAGTGCTACTGCGCAAGGGGTGACTTTTTGGGTGCCAACTCACGCCCCCAATCATCTAGTCACTCACTTTGAGAGCATATATGCCTTCCTCTCGTACCCTGCACCTGGCTACCCTGGGCGTAACCCTCCTCTTGAGTCGTATCTGTCCCAAAGGCGTCTCTGGGGCGGCAGGGGTACTTCACGAGTCAGGCTGCCCTACACTGGTGCTATCACTATGGCCTTGAAGCCACCTTTCTCTTCACTTTATTACTACCCCGAATTATCGGGACCTGAGGCCTTCCCACGGCGTCGCTCCCTCCATGGTCTTTCCTACCCATGGGTATCGGGGAGGCACACTGTGATTGCCTTGCTTTAGTGATATTTGCTCTTGGCGACGCCCTGGTTGGGCGACGCCTTAACTAGGCGACGCCTTGACCTTGGCGACGCTTCCTCTTGGCGACGCTGGCACTTGGCGTCTCTTCACCTAGGCGACGCCTTATGTTGACTTTGACTCTAGACGTTGACTTTGACCTTGACTTTGTCAACGCCCAGATACGGGACGGTACATTAGGGAAGTCAAAGAAGGTAGTCTTCCAGGTAAGGGAGGTGAGTCACAGTGGACTACTTAAATACCAAGCCTTGCCTTAGCCAAAGACTATCCTTTAATTCCTTCACACAAAGTTTTCTCTTGGTAAACCACTTAAAACACAATTAAGTTGGAGAAATCAAAATTTTAATGCAAGAAAACAATGCAAACTAACTAATTAACCAAGCAAAATTTAACAAAGCTTTAAGCAATACAAGACAATTAAAAAAAAGTAACTATCTAAAGCAAAGAGATGCAATTAAAACAATTAACAATTGCTAAACTAGATAGTTCTACACTAGTCGGCCCTAGGTGAGGCTTCTTGGACACTTGGAGCCCTTGAAGACACACTCACCGTCTAATCACGTAATTAAACAAGTAATTAACAAAAGTTAAGTTGCAAAGGAAATAAAGGAAACTCCCTTTGTTGATCTTTTTTTGCTATTGGCACTTCCTTGGTTGTCTTTTCTTTGTTGGGCCTTCCAATGTTTGTGGTGTTTTTGGTAGGTATTTGTTTTCTGCCCTTGCCTTTGTTCCTCTTAGAATTAGGGAATTAATTCTCCAATCCAGCACCTATCAAGCAAACTAGACCTCACTCAAGTCAAATTTCCACTCAAATAAGCACCAATTGAGAATCAATCCACCACCAAATTTAGAGGCCAAAGAATTAAAGCAAGAAACAAATTAATTGGAAAAACAGTACCACACAAATGGAATTAAAATGTGACAACTAGAAAGAGTTCCAAAGAAATGTTAGACAAGCAAATAAAGGTAATCAAAGAAAGGTAGGCACACAAAATGGATCCTACGAATAGCACTAGAATTGATTTCAAAATCAAAAACAGCACCACTGAAAAATTGTTGTGGGCTAGAGAACGTGATTTTCCCCGATTTATGCTGAGCTGTCCTTTTAAGATTTGCTTCAAAAAATTTATATGCCAATAATTCAAGATCTTAACTAAATTCTGGCGTTGGTTTCACTCCAAACGCATGAACCATTTTTTTTAATAAATTATCTAAAATCAGTGTTCAGTTACGCCAACTGTAGCGCCAGATTTGCACACTGTTTTTATAATATTTATCATTTTTTTTTCTATTGACTCTTTTGAACTGATTCTTTTTTTGTCTTTTCTGTAACACCTCAATATTGCAAAATCCAGAGGATCAGAAATTTTCTATGTGGGAAAATAATTTTCTTAAGCAAAACAGCCAGCACATAGTTATGCAAAACAGGGGATTCTGTAAAATCTGGAAAAAACAGCAAGATACCAAAAGAAAAACACAATGGAATTGGTGAAAAGGAATTTGTGTAGATCTAAACACAAATATGAACTCAAGCTAAAAATAAAAGGCACCAAAGGATCAAAAACACCGCAGATTCAAAACAAACATTTAGACCAAAATCAAGAAACAAATAAGCCAAACAAAGTACTACTATGATTTGATGACATTTTGGAAAAACATGACTAGACAAAACACATATAGATTCAGAAATTAAAAGACTCAAAGAGCATAAAATGAACCAAATAAAATTGCAATAAGGACTCAAATACCTAAAATAAAAACAGCAACACAAAGTGTATGGAATCCTACCAAAAATTGCACAAAGATTGCTCAAGAACAGTTGAACAAGATGCACCGATTGGAATTTCCAAACAGCACACCAATTCAAAGCAAAAATTAAAAAATAGCAAGACAATATGGAATGTAAAGAACAACACGGATTAAAGAAGAACTCAAAAAGAAAATGAACAAGAAATACTCATCTTTGAAGAACCTATGCTCATGATACCAAATGATGGCATTCTCAAGGAGCTCTTCTTGGATGTTTGGTAAAATGGTGCGGAAGCTTATGTATGAAATGGGCAAGGTCCTCCTAGGAGTTGTGGTGACCTTGAAGGTGCATGAAGAGTATGAAAGAAGGGAGGTTCGGCCAGTCCTTTGATAGATGGTGAAGGAAGATTAAAACTTAGAAATTAGGTAAGGAGCAAGTATGGCACAAAATGGGCAGCATAACATTACTCAATTTAATCTTGCAAATACAAGTGATAGGCTTCTCCTTTTATAGGCTAAGGAGGCCGTAAATGTTAAGCTAATATAAGATGTAATGCTAGCTAAATGAAATGTAAATGTGAAGCACATGGGCCACATGGAGCACATGGGTGCACATGGCTTCACAAAACCGTCCCTAGATTAGTGAAGGCTTCTAGAAACCTTTAGCTAATCAAGGTTAACTCCTCCTTAATTCTAATGTGCAGAAAAATAAACATTTGTCCACATGGCTATGCTATTTACACCCCAATTAAACCTAAACTACACTTGATGGGCCTTCACGGAATATGTGCTAGTATGCCACTCTCCCATTCATAGCTTTGATCCAAGTCTTCTTGTCCTAGACGCTCCTAACTTGTCCTAGACGCTCCTAGCTTGGTCTTCTTGTCCTAGACGCTCCTAGCTTTATCTTAAATGCTCTTGACTTAGCTCTTGTCTTTCATGGAAGGTTGTGCTTGGCCCTCTTCCATCAAGAAGTCTCGAGATTGGGCAGGACGATTCGCAAAGGACACCCCCCCTCTCTCGAGTGAGAGCGGCGTAATGGAGACAGTGCGGTCCTAAAGGTGAATTCTCCCCGAACCCATGGTGGACAGATAAGGGATGGACACGGATTTCTTCTTGGATCAGGAAACTCAAAGTGGGATAGCGCGAAGTACGCCTCCCTCTCGAGCGAGAACGCCAAGGTGAGGACAGCACAGCTAGCCAACGGCATCAGTAAAGTGTCTCCTTGTTCAATAAGATAGAAGCGAAGCCAGATAAGAGGCCTCTCTCTCCTATGCCTTATGAAGCAGGTTCGAAGAGCGACCACCAGAAGTTCCTTCACCTTTGTGTATGAGGGGAGCTCAGTTACAGATTAGTATGCACACCCCCGCTGCCTAATGAAGAGTGTACGGTAGGGCGGGGGTAGGTAAGCGTGCTACCTAAGGTTCAAGCGTTCGTCAAAGGCATTGTTAGAAGTGTCAGCACGAGGCGCGACAGTTAATGATCAAAGACGAAGAATGCAGGTTAAGGCGAGATAAAAACATAGCATTCAACAGGTCAAGATCAAGAAAACAGTTCAAGCAGTTAAAGGTTTAAAGCAGTTAAAGGGTCAAAGTAGTTAAAGGGTCAAAGCAGTTAAAAGCAAAGGGATAATTTATAAATGCAAAGATATTGTTCATCAGTGACACAAGTTAAGCAGGAGGAGCCCTAGGCACAACTTGCCCAACTACGACATAGTTCGATGTCGCGAAGGGTGAGGTGTCCATCTCAGGATGCACGCAGGCAACCTGAGAAAGGGTGTCCTCGAACCCTACCACGTAGGCATCGGCAGCGTCTTCAATGAGTTCTGCCTCGGTTTTCTTGAAGGCTTCAGCTTGCTGGGTAAGTTCACCTTCCACCCGACCAAGTTGCACCTCTTGATTGGTGGCCCTCTCCTCAAATTTGGCCATCTTGGCCTTGGTTGCTTCGGCCTCCTCTTCCAGTTCCACCACCCTGGTGTGCAGAGGCAAGACCCTTGACTCAAGATCGGTATACTCTTGACCTTTGTCGAAGAGCCGTTTCTTGATGTCCTTTTCAGACTGGCGGAGACTGTTCAGTTCTTGCTGAAGTGCAATTTCGCGAGTGGCAAAGACCTGAGCCTGTTGGGCAAGCTCGTCCTTCTTCTTCTCCTTCGTCAGGGCCAGGTCTTCCTTAGCCTTTGCCTCCACCAGGGCCAATTGCTCCTTGGTCCTCACCTCAGTCTTGCTTGCGAGGGCGTTTGATTGGACAAGGAATTCGCCTAGACTGAGGCCTATGCATTCCCTTATCACGTCCTCGTCCAAGTCCTCCACTGCCCCTCTTTGGAAGCTTTTGAGGGCATGCTGAAGGACAGCGGGTAGCTCGGGGGCAGGTGGAGTTTGCTCATTTCCAAGGGCGCTCTCACCACCACCTTTGAGCGCAAGGAGGCCGTGGGGGGAAGAAGCGTTTGGCGGATGGTCCTATGGTGGTAGAGTGGGAGGTCGTCGCCACCACCGCCCTCCGCCTTTTGAAGACGGACCCCTCCGTGGTGTCCTCGTCTTCATCAGATTCAATCGCCACCACGCTCTTGTTTTTCTCAAGAGGGTTCGGTGTGGACGAGGCTCGAGCAGTGGCGAAGGGAATGGCAGCGATGGGAGCAGAGGGGACTGGAGTAGGCGCGGCTTGGGCAGAGTCGATAGAAGCGGAAGGTGCAGAGGCACTCGCATCACTAAGCGCCCCTTGACGTCGGGCAAGCGCATCAGCCAGCCTTGCCCTTTTCTCTTCGTTAAATACCATACCTACACCAAGATAAGAAGACATGAGAAAGCAGCAATTATCATAACACAAGAGGTCAGCAAATACATAAGTATGAAGAAGCATAACACGTAATAACAGGCAAACACAGTGAAGTGAAGAAGGTAGTAGAGACGAACCGATATAGCCCTTGAGGCTTGAGGGGTTGAACTCATGTTTGATCAACTGAGCAGTGTTGAACACCGCCCCTAGACTGACAAGCACTTGGCACACCTCGCGATCGGGAGGGGCCATTTCCTAGAGGGTCTTGGGCTTTTTGAGCTTCAACTCCCAAACCCAATAAAGGGGGAACCCGTCCAATAAGGTGGGGTCGTGCTTGGTACAGCACACCCTAAAAAACTTCCCTTTGAAGCCCTTATAGGATTGTTGGAAGAGCGTGAGGAGGACTCTCCCTGCCACGCCACTAAAGTTCACCCAGAGATTCTTCCCGGGGCTCTTAGCTTCAAAGTAATGAAGGAAGACGTCGACGGAGGGAGGGTACCCAAAGTGGTTGCATAGTATAGCAAACGCCCTCATGAAGGCCCAGTTGTTGGGATGCAGCTGGGCGGGGGCCACGTTGATCTCCGTTAGCAACGCCCTCTCGAAGCCAGTGAGTGGGAGACGAAGTTTGATCCGTTTAAAAACGGTAGAGTAAAGGAAGAAGAAGGGTTCCCCTTCGTTGGTACAGTCGTCAGTGCAAACGGGTTCGCCCTTCGCACAGGGACGAACCGAGACGTACGCATCACTCTCCCTCCCAAACACTCGTCCTTTACAGTCGGGGCCCAAGGGTACAGGGCTTTGTAATCTACGTTGGGAGGAGGGTTGAATGTGGTTTTCGTTCGAGCCATCTCGAAGAAAGCTAAAAAAGCAAGAAAAGAAAAGAAGAAAATAAGGGTTCAGAAGAAGGTAATGGCGTAAAACCAGAAAAACCCCACACTCGAAGAAAGCCTGAAAACAGAGGAACAGAGAAAAAACCAGAGAAAACCTAAAGTGCATAAATTTAAACAGTCCCAGACAGTTATCAAGCAGCGAAATCGAAAGACAAGGGCGATGATGTAAAAAGGTCTTACCTTTTGATCGAAGGGGAGTGAAAGTTATGGTTTTTGCAGAGTGAAAGTGAGAGTGTTCAAAGAAGAAGATGAAACGTGCAAAGAAGTTTCTGAGAGTGATGGAACAATGATCAAAGCGCGCGTTTTTGAATGCTCAACGTAAACAAAGAAGCGCAAGCGGCGTTACGTCCTGGTCGTTGATCAAGACACGTGTGTGCAGATTAAAACGGGCACAGAGAAGCGTCACTTTGGCGCACTGTTCACGTCCTGTCACATAGAGCCACGTAGGTTGCCAGGTCGAGGACTTAGTCTTTTCGTTAAACAAGTTACAACTCGAGATTTGGGGGCTTATGTACCTACCAGTCCTCGGACGTCGTTGACCGCTGGTAATGGTGGGGCTGGTAATCATTGACCTGGATGTGCTGATGTGTCCTCGGCAATCTAATGAGGGCGATGTGACATCGGACATCGGTAACTCAAACAGCAGAGCTGGGCCACGAGAGGTGGGTCCCAGACCATACACCAGTTATCAGTAGGGAAAAGCCTAGATCACGAGGGGTCCATGCGTGTGGTGTGAATGACGTGTTCAGGCATAGCACAAGTAAAGGGCCACTGGAAGAGCTAAGGCTCGTGAGGGTTACGTTCCAGGGGTAAGCTGCATGTATGGCACGTGAACAGCTAGGTCACTCCCAGGACGGATAGCCCCAGGGATTAGGTGCACAAGTTGGTACCTAGATGGTCATCCCGTCAGAGGTTGCATTCCAGTGAGGGAGCCTTACGCGCTAGATTGCCCTAAGCGTGGGTGATAATGACGCTAAGGCATGCCCTCAGAAACCCTAAATGCGGTTAGCAGAAACCCTAGAGTATATAAAGGGTAGTATCAAACCTAATACGGTACGCAACATTTATGCGAATACACATACAGATTACACAGAGCTTTACGGCTAAGTGTTTTGGTGTTTCCTAGCCCCAGTACTGACTTGAGCGTCGGAGTGCAAACGGCCTATAGGGCGCCCTTTGTCTTTGCAATTTCAGGTGTTTGATCGTAGAAAAGCACGAACGAAGGCTGAGATTTTTGAGCGTGTGATCGTCGTAGACGTACGAAGGCAATCGATTCAATCGGCACGAACAATATTGAAATTCGCTCACTCGTTTTGGCTACACTGATTTGCAAAGAAATACAGTCAATTCGAGTCATTATTCATTTCCTTTTTCTAAGATATTTTTATTTTTATTGTATTTTAATATTTTTACAAGGTTTAAGCCTTTTCAAATAATAATGAATACATAAAATGAATAACCGTTTAATAATAAACATTATTACTAATAATAAAAAGTATTAATGAAATTAATAGCCGATGATTAATATTAATAAAAAAAATTTAATCCGATCTCTATTTTTTATTTTTTCATTATATTTCTTTGTCATATATACTTTAGAATAATTTTATACTACTCTCTCCAAAATAATTATAACTAATTATTTTAAGTCTCAAATCACTGCTCTCTTTGAACTTCTCCAGTATATATATATATATATATATATATTACGAGTTCACAACCTCTCCAAATTGACGGATAAGTATTCGCTGATAAAATCCTAATTAATTTTGAATGTATTTTATGAAAAAGCTCTTGATAATAAAATCATAATTAATTTTGGATGTCATTTATGAAAAAAAAAACTCCTTACTTATTTATACTGTAATATATTAGACTTCATCAGTTTTATTCAACTTTTATTGTTTATAGTTTTTTTAATAAGCTCAAACCTTATTATTACGATTTATTACTATTTAATTAATCACATAATTCAAAATTAATTTTGGGCTTTATTTATAATTAGTTTAGGGCAACTTCTTCCGCTCCTCTACAAATTTCTTCTTGCACCCCTCAATTTCGGAAAAGACTGTTTTACCCCCTTTGAAAAATGATTTTCGATTTGTTATTTCCAAAATATATTCTATTTTATTTTTTTCGGAACATGTTTTATGAATTCCAGATTTATAAATCTAGAAATAATAAAAAAGTGTGCTCCAAAATTGAAAATATCCTTTTCTTACGGAACCACTATTCTAGAAACACCTAAAACTGTAAAGAGTAAAATAGGTATTTTTGAAGAGTGTAAGGGTACAGGAAGAAAAGTGTAGGGGTCTAGAAGAAATACCCTTAGTTTAGGCTTTATTAAGACTCAGATTGGGCCTTGCTATTCTGTTTTGGCAAATTCTTCCTACACCCAATAGTTTTGAACCTGTACCCAACATAATTTTAAAATTCCGAAACTACCCTTTATTTCAGAAATGGATCCCAAATTCTGAAAGAAGGGATCCCAAATGTATTTTTATATGTACCTTTTTAAGGGCATTTTCGTCTTTTCGACTAGAATTGGGTGCAGGAAGCACATTGCTTCCGTTTTTATCATTATTATGAAATCTATTTTATGTAACATTCAACTGGTTTTCTAATTGAAGTTGTTTTATTGACTTACGACCATAATACCCAAAAGCCGAATGCTCCAGAAATCACTTGATGGTCTATTGATTTAGATAATGTCATTATTTTATGTCTAACTCGTACAGCTTATTTTACTTCTTCGACGTTAATCGAAATGTTCATGAAGAAATATTTACAACTGTAAAAAAAATCCTAAAATACAGAGTAAAAAAAAGAATAATATAGTAAAATGAAGCCAGGAGAAACGAAAGTGAATTTAAAAATAATATATTTAGTGCGATTTTTTATATCCTAATTCTAATTATACAGCAAGATTGGTCTCGAGAATAAGAGTCTTAAAAATACTCTGAACCATGGCCCACAGTATAATTTAACTTCTAAAGGAGTGCAATTACAACATCTTATATTTTAAATTACTATTTTCTTAACCGCCGCCATAATTAGGTTTGGCTCCGTCTAAAATGTTTTCAGGAGTTTTGATCCTTTTATATCGGCTATAGTACTATTCCTAAATTCAGTTATGGCTAATTCTTCTTGGACCCGAAAAAAGTTGTGACCTGCACCAGAAAAATTGTGAGATGCACCCGATCAGTTTCAAAAACTTACAAAATTGCCCTTAATTCCATAATACAAGAAAAAAATACTGAAAAAAGTAAATCTAGAATAGAGTTTTATGTTCCAGAAAGAAATTACGAAATGAAATTGGAAAATCAAAATCCTGAAAAACAGTTCAAAAATACAAAATACATTTCGGAATTGAAATTTCAAAAAAAAAACAATCTGGAAAAATATTCCAGAAATGGAATTCTGAAATGTATTTTAAGGGCGTTTTTGTCATTTCACGTAAGTCCCTCTTACCGGCATTTTTGTCGTTTCATTCGTTTCATGTAAACATTGGGTAAAGGTCACAATTCATTGGGTGCAGGAAGTAATTATCTATTATTTAAACATGGTCCAATAAGGACATCAACCCAATAGCACCAAGAAAAGCATCAAGCCAATGCTTGTTCCTCAGTTATGCTTGCATAGCTTTGAAGGGTGACACCTAGGTTCCCATACCACGGGATAGTTTGTCTTCAAAGCACTACAAATGTAAATGATATGTATTTAAGTTACCACAAAAGAAAAACTACCGCATATTTATAAAGAAAATAATTCAACTTATTTTATTTAATTGGTATCTTACACGTTTAAGATCTCGAGATGCATCTCATCACTTTTATCTTGGTACACGTCCTCTTCTTCATATAAGACAATCTAAGTTAGTTTACATGAGAAATATAGAAGAATAAGTATTGATGATCTAGAGATAGTTAAGGTGAAAGATACCCATTAATTGGTAAAATACATCTCATCACATCATATACGTTAACTCTCTCCTCATCTAACTAATAGAAACAGCACAAATTTAAACTTAATGTACCACAACCAACATGCAAGTGATGGATTCATGTAAACGAAAGATAAATTACCTCTTCATCAAATAGAAGTCCAAATTTGTGAACAAACCATTTCTCATTGGTTTGGTGGGCATTCTAGAACATAAGCCTGCACCAAAATTCAGAATTCGTTCATTCTTCATTTAATTTCTAAGAGATAAAATAGCACAAAATATTTTTAAAAAATCCATCCTGATCCGAAAACAAAAGAAACTCAGATAGAACTTTAATGTTATGAAGTTTTCATGCTCCACTTTTACCTATTTTCTATGTATTAGTTCTGCACAAAAATAATGAGCCAAAAAGTGGCAAGTTAAAATCACCTAGAACACATCAAGTGCACTTTGTACCAATTGTGATATCTCAATAAAAGCATCTTGCTGAGAAACTCCATGATTAAATATTTTGTCAAATGCAAACGGGTACCAATTTCCGACATGGCTCAAAACTCAGTAACTCAAGTGGCAAAGCTTACCAGATCTTGCAGAGAGTGATTTTAACCACTAATCCATGTGCAGAAAACCACCTGTATGGAGTCAATACACAGAATTTACTTAAGATCAAGGAGTTTCGAACTGTAGTATAAGAGAATTCCTTGCATTTTGGCCTAAATCTTTCTACACAATGTTCAAGAATTTTGTCATACAACCACTTTCTATCATGCATGTTACCAACTGTTGAGCCTAAGAAGACAAGAATTTCCTTAAGACTTCTTCTCAAATGTTTTGTCTGATCATATCCTCGATAATACTTCTCCCATCTTCGTACAATATAGTTTATTTTACTGTAAAATTCACAAGGAAAAAGAGCTTGACATTTCATTTTATTCAATATACTCTCAAGTAAATGCACTTCCATATGAACAAGAAAATCAATTAACTAGCACTACAGTTTACAAAAGAAGAGACTTGATAAAATCTATTTCATGTAAGAAACAAAATTCAAAATCCAGAGGAAAATGAAAATTCCATGTTTGGGATTTTGACAAGTTTTATGTCGGTTGTCAAAGGCCTAACAAAAGCCTCCTCCTTTAATCCAGCTTCGGACTGGCTGAGACCATGAAAAATGAAAAATCAACTCAACAAAGTTAACTAGAGTATACCTAACTCCGGGTTCCAAAATAACCAAGCTGAAACTTGGGGAGAATGACCATGCAATGTAATACTATCTCCAGAAAAAAAAAAGAGACATTCTGCCTCTGATGATAGCATTACTTTGATCCACAAGCTGGAGACACGTGCACCTAGCACTCAAGGCAAAATGGACCAAGGCCTGTCTACCCACTGGTTTGCACAAGCACTTCAATAACAGGAACATCTGCACGTGTGCTCTCATGATAAGATTTCTTCAACGATGAAGTACTGCAGGGCAGGTTCTGACTAAGAACCTCCTTAACACGGGCGGCTTCACCAGGCATTCCAACCTTCAAAAGACAGGATCTTAAATTATTTACAGTGATTTCATCCGGGGCACAACCGACAGCCAACATCTTATTAAAGATACTAATTGCTTCAGGCATTCTCCCTTTCATACAATGCCCAATAATAAGAATGGTATATGTCAACTTATCAGGCTTGCATCTATTCATTTCCATTTCTGCTACAATTTTATTAGCCTCATCAACATTGCCGGATTTACAATATCCATCAATAACAGGATTATAGATAAATGGTTGTGGAACAATGTAATTCTCATTCAACAGTCCCAAAATGTCACGAGCTTCGTGTAGTCTATTATTATTGCAAAGGCCACTGACAAGAACAGAGTATGTATATAAACTCGCACAAATATTTTTGTTGTTCATTGTATGCCACATGTCCATTGCTTGGTGCACCTTCCCAACCCGAAAATACCCATTCATTAGAGAAGTGAAAGTAGCAACATCAGGTGGACAGCCATTAACAAGCATTTTTTCATACATGGCTAGTGCAGAAGCCATGTCACCCAACTTCCCAAATCCATCAATAAGAGCGTTAAAGGTAAACGTATTAGGCACAGTTCCAGATCTAAACATTTCATCAAAAAGCAACGTCCCCTCCTCCATCATACTCAACTTGCAATAACCCCATATTATCGTCGTGTAAGTAACAACATCAGGGCCAAACTCCCCATTCAAACAAACTTCCCTTAGCAAACTTCTAGCTCTATCCACCTCACTAATCCGGCACAAACCATGAATAAGAGTATTATACGTAATTAAATCTGGGAAACAACCAAAACTCCTTAACTCCTCAAGAAGCTTAAAAGCCTCGCTAATTTCCCTGGCCCTGCACAACCCTCGCATTAAAATATTGACTGTGAAGGTCACCGGTTTATACTGCAACCTGATAAGCTCCCTAAACATAAAAACAGCATCAAGTACCTTATTCTGCCTAATCAAAACATTGAATAAGTCATTATACACAGCGGCATTGACTCCAACATTACTATGGCATTGGACATCAGCAAGCAATTCCTTCGAAACATCTAACCTACCAACAACGGCATACGAAGAAACCAAAAATCCTAACAACCAATTATCAGGAATCTGCCCGTCACACCTCATCCAATCATACACCAATTTAGCGGCACTGTGAAGATTCGATCGACAGAGTGACCTCAATATAAGATTGTAAGTCAAATAAGAGTGATTCATGTGCAACTTGTGTCTACTGAATTCGACGAACTTGAAACCCAAATTGGGAATGTGCAACTTATTCACGACCTCGTAAACGAGCAAAGGGGTTAGGTGCTTACTGAAATAGCCCAGGAAAGGGTCCAGCGAGGAAGAGCGAACGAAAACGGTGCACACAATCTTGACGAACCAGGCTTCTGCCATTCTGATCGAACCCATGGGTTCCGAGTCGATAACATCGGTTCTAATTCGCCGCAAGTGCACGCGCTTCGGGCTTTTTCTTCCTTGGGCCCGCCTGGGCTTTGGATCTCTCTATCCACGACGCCACACTTCTAAGCTCGTAACTAGAAAATGCGTGTGACCGAGAATTTAAAAAATTGCCCAAAATATGCTGCAGAGTTACAGACACAGTTCGTGATAAACGTGATTTCTTGTTTGTAAGTGCTTTTGGAAGAACGAGGTGGGAAATGAAGATTGTGCTGTGTCTTCGATCTCGCTCTGGCTACCTGCTTGAACCTGTGTAGTGGATTTTAGTGGTGATTCTCTGGCGTAGCCACTTATTTAAGGGTGGCTCCATTGAGTTGTGATATTTGTGAAGAATGGTGATTGCGTTGGCGAGGAAGATAACGATCCCCCGTGAAGGAAGAAGGTAAAGACCGCGTTTGGTGAAGGCAAAAGGGTTCCCACGGTTCTTTCCGCTTCCCCTGCTTAGGGTTTTAGCATCTTTTACCTCACCTGGGACGCCTACTTTCGTCTCTGAATTTATCTCCTTTTTCTTGAGAAAAATTAAATAGGAGGAAAAAAATGGGAAGCACTAAAATTTTAAATTTGAGCTTTTTAAATGAATGAAGCAGAATAAAAATATTAAATCACATAAAAAAATAAATGAATAAAATCATTCTTTTACTTTATTATTTTTTTTATAGTTTCTTTTTTGTAATTAAAAAAATAAATTAAAAAGTTGTGACATAAATACTTTCCAATATTTCAGACTAAATTGGAGGAAATTTAATTCAAATTGAAACTTTATCACAAACTAAATAAGATAAATATTTGTAGTAATTTTAACGTCTATTAAATTGACAAAATTGATTGGAATTTTTTTTTTTTATAAAAGCTTTCATGTTATACATTATGCAACTTGACATGCTGACATCAAATAACAACAATAATCTGTCATCACATGAAAAAAAGTATTATTAAAAAAAATACAAAAAAAAAAATAAAATATGGGGAGGCTAGATCAAAACTCATATGTTAACAAAAATGATACATAGGTAGACTATATGATGGCATTCTCATGGAGCTCTTCTTGGATGTTTGTGAATATGGTGCGGAAGCTATGGTGAAAGTGGGCAAGGTCCTCCTAGGAGTTGTGGTAACCTTGAAGGTGCATGAAGTGTATGGAAAAAGGGAGGTTCGGCCAGCCCTCTTGGTAAATGGTGAAGAGAAGATTAGGTCCTAGAAACTAGGCAAAGGCAATGTATGGCACTAAATTGGCAGCATAACATTACTCTCATTAATCTTGCAAATACAAGTGATGGGCTTCTCCTTTTATAAGCTAAGGAGGCCGTAAATGTTAAGCTAAGAGAAGATGAAATGCAAGCAAAATGAAATGGAAATGTGGAGGCACATGGCACATGGAGCACATGGCCGTTCCTAGTGGAGATTCTTCTAGAAAACGTGAGCTAGCTAGGTTAAAATCAAAATGAGACAAGTTTATGCTTTCTAACACTACACTAACTACTAAGCCACCCCTAATGGGCCTCCATGTAGCATGTACAAGTTCTTCTCCCTCCCATCCGTTGCTTGACCCAATTGTGCGTGAAGATGCTTGGTCATGGACCTAGTGATAGGTCCTAGACAGTCTAGGCTTCCTCCTAGACGCTCCTTTTGTAGCCGCCCCTCATCTTGTGCTAGACGCTCCCCTCTTGAGTCTAGACGCTCCCCACATGGCTCTAGACGGTCTAGTCTTGGATCTTGGCTTCCATGGTGTGGTGAGCTTGGCCCTCCTCCATCATCCCCTCCCCCTTGGAAAGGATTTGTCCTTAAATCCAGCTCGTCCTCGTCGTCATTGGTACCTACAAATGGAGAAAGATCAATTACATTAAAAGTATCATGTACTCCATATTCAAGAGCTAGGTCCAATTTGTATGCATTGTTATTGACTCTCTTGAGGATTTGAAAGGGTCCATCACCTCGGGGACTTAGTTTGGACTTCCTTTGAGTTGGAAATCGATCTTTGCGAAGGTGAAGCAAAACTAAGTCTCCTTCTTCAAAAATTATTTCTTTCTTCCCTTTATTGTTGTATTTTATGTACTTCTCATTTTGTTGTTGTATTTGGATTTTAATCTTCTCATGCATTTTCTTCACGAAATCGGCTTTGATTACTCCTTCCTTATGCACAAATTCTTGTGGATTAGGAAGAGGTAACAAATCCATAGGTGTGAGAGGATTAAATCCATATACTACTTCAAAAGGAGAAGCATTAATAGTCTTGTGGACTACTCGATTGTAAGCAAACTCAATGTGGGGAAGATACTCATCCCAAGATTTATGGTTTCCCTTCATGATAGCCTAAGCATAGTCCCAAGAGATCGGTTGACTACTTCAGTTTGGCCATCCGTTTGAGGATGACAAGAAGTTGAAAATTGTAGTCTTGTTCCAAGTTTGCCCCAAAGAGTTTTCCAAAAGTGGCTTATGAACTTGGGATCTCTATCGGATACTATACTTCTAGGGAGACCATGAAGTCTCACCACTTCTCTAAAGAAGAGTCTAGAAATATTTTGAGCATCATCTACTTTGTGGCAAGGAATAAAATGGGACATTTTGCTAAAACGGTCCACTACCACAAAGATAGAATCATGGCCTCTTGCAGTCCTAGGGAGTCCTAAAATGAAGTCCATGCTAATGTCTTCCCAAGGAGCATTTGCAATCGGCAAGGGAGTGTAGAGTCCATGAGGCATTGTTCTAGACTTGGCTTTTAAACATGATATGCATCTAGAACAATGTCTTTGGACATCTTTTCTCATGTGTGGCCAACAAAATTTTGCTTTCAAAATGTCTAGAGTCTTATCAACTCCAAAATGGCCCATGAGTTCCCCCTCATGTGATTCCTTGACAAGGAGTTTCCTATGTGTGCCTTGGGAAATGCAAAGTTTTCCTTCTTTAAAAAGATACCCCTCGGTCACATAGTAACCTTTTTGCGCCCTATGTTGACATTGGGCATAGATGGATGAAAGTTTTTGATCCTCTTGGTAAAGCTCTCTTATGTGATCAAATCCAAGAATTTGGGCATCCAATTTTGAAAAGAGTGTATGCCGCCTTGAAAGAGCATCGGCCACTATATTGGTGCTTCCTTTCTTGTATTTGATTACATAAGGAAATTGTTCTAGAAACTCCATCCATTTAGCATGTCTCTTGTTGAGCTTGTGTTGGCCCTTTAAATATTTTTAAAGACTCGTGATCACTATGGATGACAAATTCTTTGGACACAAGGTAGTGTTCCCAAGTCTTTAGGGCTCGCACAAGAGCATAGAGCTCTTTGTCATAGGTGGGATAGTTGAGGGTGGCACCATGGAGTTTTTCACTAAAATATGCAATGGGGTGTCCACCTTGCAACAATACCGCACCTATGCCTACTCCCGATGCATCACATTTTATCTCAAAAGTTTTGGAAAAATTTGGAAGAGCTAGAATTGGTGCATTGGTGAGTTGAGCCTTTAGCCTTTGGAAGGCTTGCTCATGCTTATCATTCCAACAAAATGCAACATCTTTTTTTACAAGTTCATTCAAAGGAGAAGCTAGGCTTGAAAAATTAGGTACAAACCTTCTATAGAAGCTAGCTAACCCATGAAAACTCCTTACATCACTTACATTTTGTGGAGTGGGCCACTCTTGGATGGCTTTGATTTTCTCGGGGTCAACATGCACCCCCCTTTGGTTAACTATGAAACCTAAGAAAACTACACTATCTACACAAAAGGTGCACTTATCCCTATTGGCAAAAAGACTATTTTTCCTAAGCACTAGAAGAACTTCCCTAAGGTGACTTAGATGGTCTTCTAGGGTTTTACTATATACTAGGATATCATCAAAATAAACTACTACATATTTACCTATGCAATCTCTCAAGGTATGATTCATGAGCCTCATGAATGTACTAGGGGCATTAGTGAGCCCAAAGGGCATCACCAACCACTCATATAATCCAAATTTGGTCTTAAAAGCGGTTTTCCATTCATCACCCTCTTTGATTCTAATTTAGTGATATCCACTTTTAAGGTCAATTTTAGAGAATATGGTTGACCCATGTAGTTCATCAAGCATGTCATCAAGCCTTGGGATTGGATGCCTATTGATGGAGATCAAGCTCAAGAGGACATGGAGGTCAATCATCAAAAGCAAGAAGAGGTTGAGGCTCAAGTGGAGGACGCCCATGGAGGTCAAAGCCCACCTCAAAGGCTTACAAGAAGCATGTTCAAAGCTTTAGGAGCTAAGGGACGTTTATTTTCTCTTTTTGTAATTTCTTTTTGTGAAGGTGCTTAAGAGGGAAACATTAGAAACCTCTTTTGTTAAAGCATCTTTAGGTCCTTGGTTAGGAGTATTAGGGGGGGTGCGTTAGTAGATAGGTGTAGGAGTAACTAGGGAGGTGCCAAAGTGAGAAAGAAGGTCACACCTTCTTCATGATCATAGTTGGCGCCGATTGCTTTTGAATTTAGGGGGGAATTTTGAATTCATTTAGCTTTGCATTTCAGCACCTCTAGGCTATAAATTAAGGTGCTGCCCTTGTACATTTCAGATTTGAATTTTAATTAGAGAAACTGTACTCAATTTTTGAGAGAGCATTGAAGAGCTTTGTGCCTTCTTCACTAGTCTTATCTTGATGGTTCAATGGTTACCTCAAGTGGCGGCTTGCACACTTATCTTGGAGTCTCCATCCTCCTAGTGGCGTGATCATCCAACCATTCCTCCATCTTCATGAGCTCTCTCTTCTCCTTCCTTCCTTCTCTTTATTTGTTCATGTCTTAGCTTGCTTCTTTTGAAATTCTGTTCGGTATTTTCAGCTTCCTTTTAGTTTTGCTTCGGTGCTTATGTTTCTTTGTTGTTCTTCATCTTTCCTTCGGTGCAATTTAGTTTTTGTGTTATTTAATCGGTTCCTTTGCCTTTTCTTTCAATTCAATCGGTTCAATTTGACAATATGTGGAACTTCCATATGAGTTTGGGTTTTGGTACTAGTTTTGGTGAGTTCTTGTTCATAGAACCTTGATCCAATTCTATGATAAAGTGCCTATCTCATATCCAACTCAAGATGATTCCTAAGAATGTCAAGAATCATTCTAATTGTGCTAGTGGAATCACATCACCTATACTTGATGGTGATGTTGTTGATTGCTCGACAATCACAACACATGCGCCATTTTCCATCTTTTTTGGGCACCAACAAGACAAGTACAGCACAAAGGCTTAGGCTCTTTTGAACCCAACCCTTCTCCAACAAGTCTTGAACTTGTGACTCTATCTCCTTGGTTTCCTCAGGGTTTGTTCAATAAGCGGGCCTATTTGGTAGGCTTGCCCCCGGAATGAAGTCAATTTGATGTTCTATACCTCTAATGGGAGGGAGTCCAATGGGTCCCTCATTAGAGAATATATCTTCAAATTCACTTAAAAGTTTTTCTATTTGAGGAGGTAGACTCATGAGTTCATTACTTGTGGCAGTGCATGTAAGAGTTCCTTTACAAAAGACTAGGCTTGGTTGTTCAACAAGAAGCAAATTCTCCAAAACGTTTTCAAAAGGCTTTTCTTGTTGAGCAACCTTGTGGGAAGGAACACTCTTCTCCCACACCTTCCTATCCCTAAGGATTTTCTCTTTTTCTAGCACTCTTTTTTTTTTCCTCATCCCTCTTATGTTTCATTTGTATTTGGTCTTTCACCACTTGAGAATGTGGTAAAGGACTAAGTACAAATTTCTTATGCTTGTGGGTGAAGGAAATCTCGTTAGTGAGACCATCATGCAAGGTTTTCTTGTCAAATTGCCATGGTCTCCCTAATAAGATGTGGCAAGCTTCCATAGGCATTACATCACATAAAACTTTGTCTTTGTAGTTCCCTATGGAAAACTTGATTTCCACTTGCTTATCTACACTTAGTTCCCCATTTTCATTAATCCATTGTAGTTTGTAAGGTTTTGGGTGAGGAACTACTTGTAGATTAAGCTTATCAACCATTCTAGCACTAAAACAATTACAACTAGATCCACTATCCACAATGAGGGAACATATATTTTCTAAAACATTGCATCTTGTATGAAATATGTTCTCCCTTTGTGTTTCCATGGATGTGCTAGGGTGATTGTTGAGGGTTCTCCTAATCATAAGCAATTCTCCCTCTAATGGAGCTACCCTCTCATCCTCTCCCCCTTCCTCTCTCTCACTAGGCTCATCCTCGCCACTAGTGTATTCATCTACACCCTTTAAAAACAAAGTCCTTTGGTTTGGGCATTGTGCTTGCACATGCCCTCTTCCATAGCACTTAAAGCACTTAACATCTCTAGCTCGGATGGGTGGGGTGGAGGTTTCTTTTGCTAAGAAGGGTTTGGTAGTTTCTTTTGGTTTTTCTCTTGATGTGCTACCCTCCCTTCTATATTCTTTCTTGGGATAGAAGCTAGAGTAGGAACTCACCCTTTGACTTGAAGTTTTGCGCAAAATTTGTTGTTCAACTTTAATGCAAAGTTGAACCAAGTCATTCAAGTCTTGGTAGGGAAGAAGTTCTACCCTATCTCTTATCTCAAGAGAAAGGCCACTAAGAAACCTAGCTATGGTGGTGTCCTCCTCTTCCCTAATGGATGCTCTCATCATGTAGAGCTCCATTTTCTGCCTATACTCCTCTACACTCATATTTTTTTGTTGGAGTCTTTGAAGCTTGTCCATTAACTCCCTATGGTAGTATGAGGGTATATGTCGACGTCTTAGGGCTCCCCTAAGGTCATTCCAATATGTAATGGGAGGTTCCCTATGAAGACGTCTTTCTCTTTCGAGAGAGGTCCACCAATACATGGCATTCCCTTGGAAGCTAAGGGCGGCTAGGGGTACCTTGCGTTCTTCACTCACCCTATGGCAAGCAAAGAGTTGCTCTACTTTCATCTCTCAATCTAGGTAGATTTCTACATTCTCCTTACCATGGAAGTGAGGTAGGTCTACTCTAACCTCCCTTGGCCCCTCTTGCTCCCTTTGCCTATTTCTTCTAGGGGGTGGTTGGTAATAGTCATTGATTCTAAGGCTTCCCTCCCCTAGAGACTCATTACTTTTAGAATGGGATGCATGAGTATGATATTTTTTTGATTTTTGTGACTTCTCTTCTTGGGCTTTAGTCAACTCATTGATTTTAGTCTCATTCTCCAATTGTCTAAATGAAATCATTTGCACAACTTGTGAAACTTCTTTCAAAAGAGTTTTTATAGATTTTACTTCACTTTCAATAGACTTTGCAGAATGAGAAGAAGAAGACATGACTAAAGCTTTGTGCATACAAGTATTTTACTTTGAGAAAATTTAGGAAAGTCAAAGAAGGTAGTCTTCCAGGTAAGGGAGGTGAGTCATAGTGGACTACTTAAATACCAAGACTTTGCTTTAGCCAAAAACTATCCCTCAATGTCTTCACACAAAGCTTTCTCTTAGTAAACCACTTAAAACACAATTAAGTTGGAGAAATCAGATTTTAATGCAAGAAAACAATGCAAGCTAACTAATTAACCAAGCAAAAAATTAACAAAGCTTAAACAAAGCAACACAATTGAAAAGCGTAACTAATTAAGCAAAGAGATGCAATTAAAAACAACTAACAATTGCTAAACTAGATAGTTCTACACTAGTCGGCCCTAGGTGAGGCTTCTTGGACACTTGGAGCCCTTGAAGACACACTCACCGTCTAATCACGTAATTAAAGAAGTAATTAACAAAAGTTAAGTTGCAAAGAAAAATAAAGAAAACTCCCTTTGTTGATCTTTTTTTTTGCTATTGGCACTTCCTTGGTTGTCTCTTCTTTGTTGGGCCTTCCAAATGTTTGTGGTGTTTTTGGTAGGTATTTGTTTCTGCCCTTGCCTTTGTTCCTCTTAGAATTAGGGAATTAATTCTCCAATCCAGCACCTATCAAGCAAACTAGACCTCACTCAAGTCAAATTTCCACTCAAATAAGCATCAATTGAGAATCAATCCAACACCAAATTTAGAGGCCAAAGAATGAAAGCAAGAAACAAATTAATTGGAAAAACAGTACCACACAAATGGAATTAAATTGTGACAACTAGAAAGAGTTCCAAAGAAATATTAGACAAGCAAATAAAGGTACTCAAAGAAAGGTAGGCACACAAAATGGATCCTAAGAATAGCACTAGAATTGATTTCAAAATAAAAAACAACACCACTGAAAAATTGTTGTGGGCCATAGAGCGTGATTTTCCCCGATTTATGCTGAGCTGTCCTTTTAAGATTTGCTTCTGAAATTTTATATGCCAATAATTCAAGATCTTAACTAAATTCTGGCGTTGGTTTCACTTCAAACGCATGAACCATTTTTTTTAATAAATTTTCTAAAATCAGTGTTCAGTTACGCCAACTGTAGTGCCAGATTTGCACACTGTTTTTATAATATTTATCATTTTTTTCTATTGACTCTTTTGAACTGATTCTTTTTTTGGCTTTTCTGTAACACCTCAATCTTGCATAATCCAGAGGATAAGAAATTTCCTATGTGGGAAAAATAATTTTCTTAAGCAAAACAGCCAGCACAGAGTTATGCAAAACAGGGGATTCTGTAAAATTTGGAAAAAACAGCAAGATACCAAAAGAAAAACACAATGGAATTGGTGAAAAGGAATTTGTGTAGATCTAAACACAAATATGAACTCAAGCTAAAAATAAAAGGCACCAAAGGATCAAAAACACAGCAGATTCAAAACAAACATTTAGACCAAAATCAAGAAACAAATAAGCCAAACAAAGTACTACTATGATTTGATAACATTTTGGAAAAACATGACTAGACAAAACACATATAGATTCAGAAATTAAAAGACTCAAAGAGCTATAAAATGAACCAAATAAAATTGCAATAAGGACTCAAATACCTAAAATAAAAACAGCAACACAAAGTGTACGGAATCCTACCAAAGATTGCTCAAGAACAATTGAACAAGATGCACCGATTGGAATTTCCAAACAGCACACCAATTCAAATCAAAAATTAAAAAACAGCAAGACAAATATGGAATGTGAAGAACAACATGGATTAAAGAAGAACTCAAAAAGAAAATGACCAAGAAATACTCATCTTTGAAGAACCTATGCTCATGATACCAAATGATGGCATTCTCATGGAGCTCTTCTTGGATGTTTGTGAATATGGTGCGGAAGCTATGGTGAAAGTGGGCAAGGTCCTCCTAGGAGTTGTGGTAACCTTGAAGGTGCATGAAGTGTATGGAAAAAGGGAGGTTCGGCCAGCCCTCTTGGTAAATGGTGAAGAGAAGATTAGGTCCTAGAAACTAGGCAAAGGCAATGTATGGCACTAAATTGGCAGCATAACATTACTCTCATTAATCTTGCAAATACAAGTGATGGGCTTCTCCTTTTATAGGCTAAGGAGGCCGTAAATGTTAAGCTAAGAGAAGATGAAATGCAAGCAAAATGAAATGGAAATGTGGAGGCACATGGCACATGGAGCACATGGTCGTTCCTAGTGGAGATTCTTCTAGAAAACGTGAGCTAGCTAGGTTAAAATCAAAATAAGACAAGTTTATGCTTTCTAACACTACACTAACTACTAAGCCACCCCTAATGGGCCTCCATGTAGCATGTACAAGTTCTTCTCCCTTCCATCCGTTGCTTGACCCAATTGTGCGTGAAGATGCTTGGTCATGGACCTAGTGATAGGTCCTAGACGGTCTAGGCTTCCTCCTAGACGCTCCTTTTGTAGCCGCCCCTCATCTTGTGCTAGACACTCCCCTCTTGAGTCTAGACGCTCCCCACATGGCTCTAGACGGTCTAGTCTTGGATCTTGGCTTCCATGGTGTGGTGAGCTTGGCCCTCCTCCATCACTATACATATTCATAAAGAATTATAAGAACAGACTAGATGGAAGTCTATTATATCAATGAAATGATTCTCTATGAATAAATCATAAATTAGCAAACTTATTCGCACATACATTCTCTTCACGAAAAATATGAGTAACCCTAAACCTGATTTTCTCATAGTAATTAAGACAAGTATTTCATTGATTACGAAACATCCACGCAACATTAGCTCTAGCAATAAATGTAGCACAAACTAAGGCAGAATCACACTCAAGTCATACATTAGTAAGTCTCATCTTTTGAGCTTCCTCCATAGCATATATAACCCCATAAAATTCACCAACCATAAGAGTCTGAACTTCATAAAATGTAGAGAAAGCACTAATAAATTTCCTCATACTCCAAATTGGTGGACCATCTTATTAATCATGGACTCGTGTAAACATACAAATATAATAGTAACTAATAAAGATGATTCAGTAAAATTGTTCAACTCCTTAAACTGTTTATCATTATTCTTTATCTAAATTTTGACAATTCAAAATCATTGTGGACAAAAAAACTAAAATGTTATTTGTTTTAATTGGGATGGGACTGGTTTTTAGTTCATATTGTATTACTGTTTTTTTTTATTTTGTTCAAGGAGATTTTCCTATGAAATTTTTCTTAGTATGTAATTAATTTTTTGTAAATAAGAAACATATGATGTTTGTAATTTTAATATACTTTTATTTCTATATAGTTTTGTTCTTGCAAGGGCCTAGAAACAATCTTCTTTCTTCTGAGGCTGTTGACTTCTCGATCTTTCTTGGTGCGAGCTCTCAGTCTGAGCTTTCAGCTTGGACCTCTCAGTCTGGGCTTTCGTCTTGGACTTAGATATGACTTGTAGACTCTCACTTCTTTGGGCTAGGTCAAATGGATCTCTCGGTCTCCTCTCACGGATGGGTGTGTGTACCTGAAAGGTGTTTCGATGCCAAAGTCAGAATTGGTACTAGTTATTTATCATATAAATTCACCTTACATACCTCTTAGATGGATGACTTATTTATAGTGTTCTCTTATTGTATCCAGAACCTATTTGGGCTTTTCTTTTTGTAGCTAATATTTTTTAAATACGCATATGTTAATTTGGGCCCTGTTATTATGGGTTTTGCTACAATAACCAATTATAATTTTATTTATATATATTTTTTACACTCCACCTTTCGGCTTGACCTTTCGGTCTTTCCTTTCAGTTGACCTTTCGATCTACTTTTGGCCTAGCAGTACACTAGCCCCCCAGACATGAGTATTTTTATAAAAAGACGTTATGCCTATTACGATAAGAAAGAAAGCATTTAAAGCGTGTCAGTAAAAATCTTTCTTCAAATCATTTTGATTTTGTATTAAATGTCTCGTTTCACGTGCTTTTTCTCGAATGCACCGATTGACTTGATGGGTTAGGAACATCTGAATGCAATGTAATTTAACGGTTGCAATGTCAAGACCTTTCGTATAAAGGGTTTTACTAAGGTTATTAATACCTAACTTCATTTGTTCACATTCACGCTTTCTTGTATTCTCAATTCTGAAAGAGTTACTAAATTCTATCAACAGGTATAATGTCTCTCTCCAGCACTGTTTTCGTTTTTGACGAATTTAAAGGTTTTTGGAGCGCGGGTAATGAATCTAATGGGAGAGTGTTGGAGACTAATCAGAATGTGGATTCAGTCTCGTCATCTGCTACGCTTTCGTGCATGAAAGACTCAAATGATGCAGTCATAGATGTTGAAGTTGAAGGAACCGAAAGAGTTGAAGAAAGAATAAGTCTTTGTCTCGGTTATGATTGGGTTAATCATAAACTCTGAGATTTTTTCTCTCGGTATCGTTCTTCTTCAACTCTTTGCGTTTTTCTTTCTAAGTTTTACATTAATTCTCCAAATGCGATTGAAGAAATAATTTCTTTTCGGCGTGCCGGAGCCGTCGATAATGTTTGTGAAAGTCATAATTGTGAATTTTTCTATTTTATGAATGTTTTTTTTACTAACCTTCATGTTAGGTTTCCTTTAAATGAATTTCAAATGGGTGTACTTAAATATCTAAACATTGCCCCTACCCAACTTCATCCTAATGGTTGGGATTCTATGCAAGCTTTTAGCATCTTGGGTAAATTTCTTTCATTATCACCTAGTCCGAAAGTTTTCCTGTATTATTATAGTTCTCAGCCTGGTAATCGACCAGGTTGGTTGTCTTTGATTAGTAAATCAAAAATTTGTTTTCTTAAACCATTTACTTTCTCGTACAAGAATTTCAAATGAGGCTTTTCAAAATCCTAATCGAGGACAATGGAAGAAGATATTTCTTTGATTGTGATGTTCCAAAATTTCCTTTCTATTGGACTAGTCGGCCCTTAAAATTTAATTCATGGTCATACCATTCAATGGATGCTGAAGATCGTCATGTTATTTAAGTACTCAGTCACTTATCCCACAAGATTCCTACTCACGCTCTATTACGATTATACACTTCGAAAAGGCCCAAATAAGATTTCCTTGGTAGGTATTTTTTCAAAAAAATTCTTTATAACAAGTGATTTTTAACTTTGATAAATGTTTTATTGACTTTCAGGTTTGATGGCGGCTACTAATCCGAAAGGTTGAGCTTACTTTTTGAAGTTGTTTGCCAAATATGGTCGTTCCACTCCTCAACATGAAAGAGAAGTTGGTGTGAGTTGATTTTAGGATTGTTCATTTTATGGTGTGACACTTTACTTAGATTGAGATTTTAGGAATTTAAGGGTGAAGACCTTAGGAAAATCCCCATTGGACATTAACTTAACCAAGTGGTTAAGTAGATGTGAATGTTCATTTCACAAAGGTAAAAGGAAAAGACAATTATAAGGTGAAAATGATGTTAGAAGATGCGAAATTAAAGAACAAGGAAAAGAAACCAAATAGAATTGCCAAATGGAAACAAGGAAAACCAAACAAGAACATGATACAAAGAGTAAAAATGGAATGACAATGGAAGAATAGATGAAGGAAGGAGAAAACTTATGTGATGGATTTGAGAAGTGGAACACGCCACTTGGAGTGTGATTGACATCCAAGATAAGTGAAGATAGCTGCCACTTGAGAGCTCTCAATACTCACAAGATAAGACCTAAATGCTAAAAGGAATTCTAACCTCACTAACACCTTACACAATTTGTGCAAAGTAACTCTTCTTCTATTAATTTCAACTTGTAAAATACACTAGGTAAGCCTCTTATTTATAGGTGAAGGAGCCTTGGAGAACAACCTAAAGGGATAGGATGGGAAAAGGGAAAAAAATGGGCAGTCTTAGGGTTTGACTAAGTCAAACCCGCATCCTAGGCTTGTCCTTCTGGAAACTAGGTCAAAATGCCTCCCAAAAGGGCTAGGAACAAGCTAAAATGCTACCCACACCCCCTATTATGCTAAAGGTACCTTATTCTAGCCTATATTTGTTATTTGGACCCCTAAAGTGAGTCCAAATTATTTACAAACACATTCTATTTTTTAAGAAGACCAAAATGAAGGAACTTCTGATATTTTGGTTTATAGCTTCTTCTTTTGCTGATTCTTTCTCGAGGCTTGATGGGGTCTGACTTTGTATCTTGAGATGACTGACCCTTTTGGGAAGTGCTTGTTGTGTCCTTAGTCATCTGTCGGTTTGTATAAGAAGTTTAGCATGAAAGAGAGGTTGAAGCCATTCAACCCATTTCTCGGGTTGAAGTTGTGGTTGAGATTGTTGATGTCAGGAACGTTACTAATGAACGTGTTAAGAAAAGGAAAAAAGAGAAGAGTGGTAGGTAGTCACATTCTTCTCCCAGACGCCATCGTCATGTATCCAGAAGCTCCTCTAAACCCCTCCCCGAAACCATTTTCGGTACTTCATCTCGTTTTTCAGAATTTGTGCATGACAATCTTGATGGTCCTTCTCGTGAAATGTTTAGAACAACCTGTTAGAATTAATGGCTTAAACAAGAAAGGGGGTGAATTGTTTGTCAAAATATTTTCACAAAGATTGAATAAGAATGAAGCTTTATCAACAATCACAGATTAAGCAATCAAGGAAGGCAATCAAACAATGTAAAAGAAATTATTTGCAAAATTTCAATCGGTTGAAACTTCATTTTAACCGGTTGTTTATGGCAGCAACAAATGCACAATTAAATCAAATAGTTTATAAGGAGTGAGTGAGAGAGAGAGAGAGAGATTACTTAGCCAATTTATATTGGTTCACTCAACCTTGAGCTACATCTAGTTCTCAGAACAACCACTGGGTTCCACTAATACACACAATCCACAAAAAGGTGATCTTGATACCACAAGAACCACTCACCCTTTTTTCCTTACATCAGAACACCCTCTGACCTTACATGTTTTCACATACTTCACAAGTTTATAAAAGAACAAATACAAGAATCATGAAAGGAACAGATTACACCTGAATTTACAGGAATCACAAAGCTCCTAAGATCAAACCTTGAACCAGTGCACAACAATTTAGCAATCTTTCAAAACTTAATTTGAATCTCTCTTAAAAAGCAATTTCAATGTCATTGTAAAATGTGTTAACTTGTTGTTTTTGAAATCAAAAAAGAAGCCATACTTATAGCTCTTAAAACTAACCGTTCTAGGCAGTTAATCATGAGCCAAAACAGTTTTGATCCAACTGAAAACAGATCCAACAGGTTTTTGAAAAGCTATTATGAAATGTGACAATCAACCGGTTGAAAATTCGTTTTAACCGATTGAATTGGTTAGACAATTATTTAACCAAGTCAAAAACAGTTTTAAAACCTTCAAACAAGCTAAGAGACAAACAACCGATTATTTTGTGGTTTCAACCGGTTGTTTTTCTCTTTGCTTAGAAAAACACTTTTCTATTTTAAAATAGATTGAGCTAGTTTGTGGAAGGGACTAAGAATGATCTTCATCATAGATTTGAAACATCAAAGCTCCCATGTTCCACACCACTTTAGA